>NW_009207328.1:0-7239 GCF_000690835.1 Fulmarus glacialis | reverse complement strand
TCCCTGTAAAGTCATTCCCTGGATCGTCCTTGTTCAAATTATTCGTTAACTGGTGAGCCGCCATCACTAAATTACAAGGATGCTCCATCTTCCTTTGTAAAGGAGTATGCATTCAGAGGGACAAAAGATTTCACAGCTGACTGCCCTTTCCTTGCAAGGCCGTTTGCAGCACTATTGTAACTGGACTTACTATCATACATGAGGGCTTGAATTAAATAAAGGCCTTAAGAAATTAAATGTGTGGATATTTAAAAAGTAGCCCTTGAATAGTCAAAGAAACTAAAAGACACAACTAGAGGGAAAGGGAGAAGAAGATAAAGATGGTAGTAAGAAGATCAGACAACTGTACTGTGAAATCCGAGATGAGCTAAAGCACAATTTGGTCATTCTAAAACCCATGAACCACAGATATTGTTAATCTCTCTGCAGCTGTCTGAAATCCTAAGTGGTTTCTCCCTTACAGAAGGAAATGATTCTTGAAGTATTTGAAATAGGAAAGGTTGGTGGATGTGATCAAAAAATATTTTTCCAATTGACTGGACTGTGCCCTTACTTATCCAGTGATGAGTTTTGCAATACCATCATATGCCCTTGTATGCCAGAAGGCTTAGACATTGAGTGCCTCTTCACAAATGCTACAATAATTCATTTTTGGTGCTAGCATCAAGTTCTGGCTGCACTCAGATGTACTTAAGTCAACAACTTCAGGCTAGAATCTCAACATCACTGCAGACACTCTGCACTAAATGAGCAACACATGTTTCAGAGTGGTTGAAAATACTGAAAGGATAAATGCCCTTGTATAGGGGTAGAGGGGGCCAGAAACTGAGAAGGGACCAACTTACCTCCAGCCCCAACCTTCCCTTTGCTTATTCCCCATAGAAAACTGGGAGGACCAGGGTATGCCAATAGCTGCCAGCTACAGGAAAGTTAGTAGTGAGAAGACCTACTCCCAGCGTGGTCTTCAACTGGGAATTAAGTTGCTCTAGCCAAATCCCAAAGGCATCTAGTCCCCAAGCACATTAGCTAGGATTCATGGCATTTCTTTTCTTTTAAGACATGTGTAAGATGTGCCATTTAATGCTGAAATAAAAAATGGCAGAAGCCAGCCCAGCTTATGTAACAGGGCAGCAAAACAGAGTAGAGAAAGCCGAAGTAGCTATAATAGCATCTATTACTTTTTTTACATACCAAAGAAAGTTACAGGTTTTTGTAAAACCACGTGACTCTAGCTTAGACCCAGAGCTGGTGTATATTTAAATGTAGAAGGACTATTGTGGGATGAGAATTTCTCATTCAGTAGACACAAGTCTACTGCTGGGTCAGTGCAGATTGGGGAGCAGACTGGGCTTTTGCTGCTGCTGTTGGGTTTGGGGTTTTTTTGCAGGGAGAGATAGATGTTGCTTTGCTTTGGGAGGGTGTTGTGGCATGATGTTCCCTTGCCTATAACATCCTCTTGTCATCTGGTAAAAGTAATCTACCACTTCTTGCATCTTCCTGTCTAAAATGTCAAATCAAATTAGAGGGTCAGAGTATGAAAATCTCCCACTCACTGCAATGTAAGATGTTCTGGCCAGGGCAAGCTGGACTAGATATTTCTGCTGCCTGTCAAGAAGGATTCATAGCTTGAAAGAGATGCTTCAAAATGCACATAGAGCCATTAGTTAATATAAATCTATTGACAGCAGCAACAAGCATTATTAAAAGGTGAGTATCACACCTCTGAAGACATTTGTCCCTATCCATCTTGTCCCACCACCCCCATGCCTGAAAGGCCAGCAGAATCCCACTGGGGCTTATAGCCCTAAGTGTTATTCAGCCCTTTACAATTTAAGAACCTGCTTTATGATTCTCATTCTGACAAGGGAGGAGTCAACCGTATCCCAAAAGACCCGTCACCATACATGGGACCAGAGAAGAAAGCACTTCCTAGCACCACTTGCAAGGTATGGAATAGCCCTTTAACTCCACATTGGAATTTCACCAGTTTTGATCATTGCTTCACATTTGGAGGGAAGTGGCTATGGAAACAGGCATTTACTCAGACACTGTCAGCTCAGGATTTATTTTCTTTTAATCTTTACTCCTAGTCTAAGCTGTAATAAATGCCTGTGTCTCAGTAGCATCTGATAACACCCAATGGGACAGAGGTGCTCTTGAGACAGAATGCTGTACAAATACAGCGAACAGAATCTGTGCCCTGGAAGACTTTCGCTGTTCCTCTGTTTTGTACCTTCCCTCCCCATCTAGTTGCTCATTTTATTTAATATGTAAAGATAAGTCTTGAACTGTAATGTTTGATTTTATTAACTCTACGATTCAGCATCCTGTGTGCTTCTGGACTTCTATTTTTATCCATACAAATAATTCTAAATCCAAGTGTTATTAAAGACCATTGCATTCTATTAATACTATACTTTCTATGCTAATTACTACTCTTACAATACATTGCACAGTATATTTCTTAATAATATCTCAAAGCATTTAATAAAGACAGTATTACCACCCAGCATTAAGTTACATACTATCCCACGAAAAAAGTCAGGCCTTCTGTTTCCTACCTTTGTACGCTAAATTGTGGACACTGATTTGTGGACAGTACAATCAATCCCCTTTGCAATAGGTCTAAATGCAGACCTTAATCCATCATTCTATTAACTATAAATTATTTCAGATAGCAGATCTCTATTCCCCTCCTCCAAAAATCCAATTAAAAGTTAAGGCAATAAAAACATGGATAGCAAGTAATCACTGCTTGTCCCAAGTTAGGGACCAACATCTTATTACAATATGGAATTCCTCCTACAGTAAATTACAACATGGCTTAGGAGAAGAAGGACTGGGCAGATGCTAACCTAACCCCTAATTTTCTTTCCTCTTGTTTTGTCTGGGGCTGTGTTCAGCCTCTCAGACTCCAAAAGCATGAGGCTTCAGTTCACTGACTGCAGGATCAGGTGAAGAAGATCCAGGATGATTCTTAACATGCTTCCACTGGGCCATCAGCCACTCTGGTGACGGGTACAAAGAGAACACGTCAACTTAATGGAAAACACATTCTTTGGAAAACATCCAAACCTTTAAGAAAATACACCATTAGCTTTATTCTTATCCCTTAGGATTCTGCAATATCAGGTTTAATTACAACAATTGTGACAAAAATCATAGTAAAGAGATATAGCTGCAAGCTCATCTTGCCCAGAGATTCCACCCACTAGGGTAAGAGCCAAATGCAGCACTAGGAAGAGACTGCAGTACAAGCTCAGTGAGCAAACTACATTGAAATAACTTTCAGCAAAAATATTTCTAAGTACAGCCTAACTCAAAGGGAACAAGAGATTAAAGTAGCAGGTACATGGCTGAGATTCAGGGAAGCACTCCCAGGGCAAGGAGACTTAGGAAGGAGAAGCAAAAAGCTAGTCCCATACTGCAGTGGAAATGCAGTGAGGGTAGAGAAGTGCCAGACTCACTGGCAGAACAGTCAATGCCCCAAATTGTCATACAATAGACTTGTTTTTCATTGCTAGAATCAGCTAAAGAAACAAAAACTAACATGGCCTCCTCCAGCAAGTGATTAGTATGATCACGCCTAGAGAAAAGAGCACCCAAGCTTAGATGGTTAATAGGATGGGTTACAGCATTTATTCTTGTAGCTACACAACTGTGCAACCGGCAAGAAAAAGGGGCTAGCAGCACAGAGCTCTGGAAGAAAAGGGGAGAGGAATAAAAGACAAAATAGCCCAATTTCTGAAATTGATAACATCATCCTACAGCTTTGTATAACTCATTTGCAAATGTGGTGGATTTTACACCTTAAGGATTAAACAGCTTTTCTACAGATATCCACAGCAGCTGCAGGATACAGGGGTAACCATTCTCAGTTCAGGGACACAGTTTTGGTAAAATACTCCAAGCCTGGGGATACCAGAAAGTGAACAGTTTGAACTTGCATGAATGTGACTTCATCCACACAAACGAGAAGCCTGTGCCAAGAACATGCACAGGGGTGAGACTGGATGTCAGCACTTCATAATGGATTACATTAAAGAAAAGGTACCTCAGCAATATAGAATCCCAGAGGTTTAATAATTATCTTTCCAAAATGAGTGAGCAAATGGAGAATCCCTCAGCAGGTAGAAAACAGAAATTTCTAGGCAGTATTTCCCACCTTCTAGCAAACATCTTTCCTACAGGAAAATAACCAAGTTACCTTAAGGGGTGAGAAATAACAGTATTCATCCATTCCTCTACAGCCTTTCAGCTATGGAAGAAAGATTTGGCTATGAAATTGCATGACAATGAGTTACTTTAAAGAAAAATATGCAGCACTCCATGTCATATAGACTATAATATTTAAGAACACTTAGGTTGTCATCAAAAGGACAGAGCAGGAGAAGATACCTTTGTTCTCTATTTAGATTTCCTAGAGACTTGATGACAGTTACTGTATTTCAGCAGTGTTGTGGCAATGCCTCAGTCTTGGACCAGGTTGCCATGAGGCCAGGCACTGTGCAATCATGAAATTAAAACTGTCCCAAATCCAATTCCGTTACCATTTTGTAAAAATTTCAACCGCTTCCGAATGTTTCCAATACCACACCTAATAAGCTGAGTTTATACTGGGGTGGGGAGATGTACTTAAAAATCAGTGAAAGAAAATAGCTGTATATATTACTAATATTCAAGGTCCAAGAAAAGACATAACCAGGTGGAAAGGTCTCATTATGCTCAACCATACATCTCGCCTACCCACAAGAGTTCTTCCTTGAGGAGAAGCCTGTAATTTTACTATTCCTATTATACCAGGGCAGAAAACAGTTTGAAATAGTCCTGGTTGCTTAGAAGACTCAGCATCCTGTACTCCAAGAGGAAGCAAGAATATGTAGACTCTTGAAGTCCCATGGGGAAGTAGTATATGGTCATGTAAGCTGCAGATTGCCTCTGCAGCCTTCTTTGAGCCCCAACATGCTCCTCTGATTTAATCTTAAATCTGACATCAGATGCCTTTGTCTGATTAGGATAAATTAAGTCTAAGATTTTGATCATTCTAGAGCCCTGATTCCACGCCACAAAGTACAAAATGAGTAAGGGGAATTACTGCCAATGATTGTACATGACCCATGGCAGTAGCATAACACTTGAAGCATTTCAGCACTAGACGGCTCTGCAATTTCTCACCACTGACACTGCAGAACCAGAGACCCAAATATGCTGCCCTGGCCATTAAGCTGAGCATGATTTCCTCTCAGCTATTACTCCTAATCCCATAAAGTGAATTTGGGTAACGCCATGTGGCCTTTGTACATGATAGCTGAAGGATGCCAGTCTCACTTATAACAGGAGAAGAGCAGACTCCTGTCACCACAGATACTCTTAATAGGAGATTTTTACGAGGAGATTTCTTTTTTTTTTTGAAGCTATGCTAGTACAGTCTGTTACCTATCTCTATCTGGAGAATGTCAGTGCCTACTGGATCCTCAGCCTACTGTTAGAAAGGACAGGGATAATCACTACAGTGCCTTGTCAAAAATGGGTACCCTCATACTTGCAGGAATGGTGAGATTCCTGCAAGTGAGCTGTGGTGCCTCAGGGATAGTCCTAGGCAGGGAGATGAGATATTCACACATTAACTGTACTGCTCTGCCACATCACATAAAAGACAGCATGATGGAAGGTTTTGAGAGTATCTTTCATTAGGGTTAGGGCTGTGCTGCTCCCATCAGTCAGAAGGAAAGCAACAAGAAAAGTCTGAGTACTGTCCAGCCAGAGACTCCATAGTGTGTCTTCACAGGCAGACCCAATCTCCTGTGTCATAAATTACCTGACCAGAGGGCATGCAGCTTGTTGCAAGGTTGCAAGACTAAAAACAAATATCCCCTTCATTGGTTTAATCTTTGGTTCCTTAGCCCTGCAGTTCACTTCTCTGAACTACAAACAACAATCACAAGCCATGAGTATTTAGGAGAGGACAATAGCTTCTCCCTATTCCAGAAAATGGGGAACTGCACTATTTAGCATGAACACACACCAGATGATTATAAAATGAATTAGCAATAAAAATTTATTTCATGTATAAAAGCCTTTTAAAAGAGAAACAAGCCAGGCTCCAAATTACCATTAAAATTAACTTTCATCAATGCTCTGCCAGTGCTGCTGAACTAATGTTCTTTGCAGAAGCTGAGTGGATTGTTTGATGATTGAGTGATATCAATCAACACTAACTATTGTGCTAGTTGCTTCATCTGGAGATCAAAGGGTTATGTTTTAAGGAGAGCAGAAAAATGCAGCACCACTAAGGGTTCCCCTTCCGCATCTCTCTCCATTTCCAACACATAGTCTCTGGCATGACTAGCATTCTTTCCCAAGCAGAACTCTCTGTATTTAAGTAACCACCAACCATAAAGGCAAAACAAAAATCCCATCCTGTGAGAATTAAAGCTCTGATTAGGACAGCTCACAGACCACAGGCAGCTGAAGTGTTATATTACAAAGCTATCACACAACTATCCATGGCTGAGTGATGTTCAGGTGAGTGGACGCAGCTTGTCCTGGTTTCTTTCCCTGTGGCTCCCTGGCAAAAAGTCAAATCTCTTTTCAAGGTGGCTGCCTGTTTCTTTCATACATTTATAAGCAGTGCTATGGGTCTTTTTCAGCCCTCTTCCTTGTCAAATATCATTTTGAGATAGCATGATGCTTATATTTTCCTCAGCTTATAAGCCACCCGATTTTTTGATCCATGCCAGTGAGCTGCAGCTGGAGGCAGTTAAGCAGTGAGCTAGTTGTGGCAACAGTGAAGGAGCATCAAGAAAGGGAAGATTACATATGAGAGAATTCTGACTGCCCCAGAAACTCACATAAATTCTCTCAGGTCACACAAAACACTCCCATCTGCACTCTAAACTGAAGCAAGTGTCTGGGTAAACAGTTCAGGAACTATTCTAGCATTTGTGATTTGTGCCTAGACATCATCTGAGTATTTTGCCTTTGACTCACACAGGTTAGGACAAGTACACAGCTCCATCTCAAGGCTTGGCATCACCAGAGTTTCTCTGCACTGACTGCAAATCCCACTGTAGTAACCGAATTCAAATAAGTGCTCTACCTTGATTTCAAAGTAGTCAAAGTAACTACAACACAATCCAAATGTGGGATGTAAACAAACACATCTACTACAGCCACAGGAAACGGGTTCTTGAGATTAGTTAATATTAGCATCATTGAATCATTAAGGTTGGAAAAGAC
>NW_009207327.1:17735-18135 GCF_000690835.1 Fulmarus glacialis | reverse complement strand
CTTTCATGCACCACTAAACTTTGCACCTTTTGTTTCCCAGAGAAGGGCTGAGAGCCGGGGAGAAAAGAGGCCTCTGCGCCGCACGGGTTGGGACAGACCTCGCTCAGCTTGCCAGAGGGGTTTGCATACGATTCTTATTAAATATTATAACAGTAATTATTGTTATTTGAGGAGTCTGTCGGTGTTGGGCAACCCGGTGCTGAACTCCCTCCGTCCTCCCTCTGCCGTGCCGCCCCCACGCCGCACCCTGCGAGCTCGCCGGGCAGAGTGAGGTGCCCTGACATGTTCCGTGCTGCAGCAGGCAGAAGCCACGGCTGCTGATGCTAGTGGGGTGCGTCCCTCGAGGACCGGAGGGTGCGTCGCCACGGAGTGAAAGCGCGCCCCGCCATCCCCCCGGGGC
>NW_009207327.1:16976-17236 GCF_000690835.1 Fulmarus glacialis | reverse complement strand
AGGGATGCTGTGCCCCTGTCCCCAAGGGACACGACACTGTGTCCCTGTCACTAAGGGATGCTGTGCCCCCATCTCCAAGGGATGCTGTGCCCCCGTCCCCAAGGGATGCCATGCCCCCGTCCCTGAATGACACCATGCCCCTTGTCCCCAAGGGATGCTGTGCCCCTGTCCCCAAGGGATGCCATGCCCCTTGTCCCCAAGGGATGCTGTGCTCCTGTCCCTGAGAGGTGCCATGCCCTGGCAGTAGCAGCAAGGAGCGG
>NW_009207327.1:13340-16875 GCF_000690835.1 Fulmarus glacialis | reverse complement strand
CCAGAGGCTGCGTTCGCTGCCTTGGGGCAGTTTGTGCTTCCTGGTGGAGCAAGGTCTGTGTCTGGGACGGGAGCGCAGAGCCCGGGGCAAGTTGCAGCCGGGCGTATGAGTCTCACCAGCTGCCTGGGTTTTGTTCAGGGCATTGAGCTGCATGCTTTGCTCGTCATCTGCTCTCCGCTGAGCTGTGACTCCGGGCCCAGCCTGGAGCTGGTGGTTAGGATGAGCCCTGCATGTCCAGGGGAGCGCGTTTCCCAGCTCTGGGGAACGCCAGAGGAGGGAGGAGGGCTCATGGGGCGCCGCCCTCCCTCACGGCTAGGTGGCACTGCCCCGGGAGGGTCTGGCAGGCCACGTCCAAGCTTTGCCCGTGGCTACTACAGCGACGGAGCAGTCCCTGCCAGCCTCACATCCCAGCCGGTGGTGACAAGGCAGAAGGAGAAGGATTTAAGGGTGATGCTGGGGTCTGCATCCCAGGATCCGCCAGCTCGTGTTGGGATGTGTTAGGGCATCCCTCGTGGGGTTGGTACCTGCCTCTGGCCCCTCTGCAAAGGCCACTCGTCCCTGTGGGTATCCCTGCACTTGGCACAGCAGTACCTGGCCCCGCGGGGAAGGGGCAGCTCCCAGTGCTGCCGCTGCGGGGATGCAACAACACCCGTGTGAATGCAACACCCGTGTGAATGCAACACCAGCTCCTTTGGGGAACTGCCGGGAAATGTGTTACTGGGAACTGGCTGCAGGCAACAATATCCCTAAGCCCTGCGCGTCCCCGGTGTTCCCAGCTGCCAGACGAAGGGCGAGGCCCATTTTCCCTCTGACAATGCCCTTTTACCAGGGAGTTTATTTCTATTATAGCACCGGATAAAACAGCAAAGGGGAAGGACAGGGCTGGAGCGGAGCAGCTGCCCTTGCTGACTCGTTCGTTGCTTTGTTGTGAGTTAAAAGTCTGGCTCGGGGCTGAGACACCGGCCGTGGTGCTCCCTTAAAGCACGAGGGCTCGCCGCCCCACTGCCGGCCCCCGCGGGGGGACTCTGCAGAGGGAATTCCTGGGATCTGCCCCAGCAAATTCCCCTCTGGGTGGTCAGCACAAAGCGTGGCACCATTTTGGAGTGTGGCACCGTTTCGGAGCACAGCCCGGCTTAAGCCCAGGGATGCAGAGCCTGCCGGGGGTCTCTGCTGAGCTCCACCAGCGTGCAGGGGGCTGAGCTTTCCTTTTTCTTCCTTTTCCCCTTTGGAGTGACTTTGGTGATGGGGTTCAGCTCCAGTCCCAAGGCCGTGCTCCTGGATCCTATGGATGGTTGCAGTGTCAGAGCAATGCCCTCTAGCTGACCCGAAAACCTGCTGGGGCAGGAGGAGGGAGAAGAGCGATGCTGAGCCTGTCCCCCCAAACCCAGACCCCCTGACAGCGAGCTGGCCGGCACAGAAAGCCCCCGTGGCTGTGCCAGCCCCCAGCAGCTTTAAGGCTGGGAGCAGCCGCCGCTGCCCCCAGCAGCTTTAAGGCTGGCACCAGCCGCTGCTGGGGAGGGCTGGGGGCCGCGGCAGGGCTGGGGTAAGGGGTCCACACTGCCTTTTGAAGCAGAGACAAAGCCCGTCTTGATATTTATGGCACGTGCAGCAGGAGCGCGGGGCGTGCGGGGCTGTGGGACAGATGGCGAGTGAAACAAAAGGGAAGGCAAGAATGGGAGCTGCACAGATTGGGAATTTCCTGCCCGTCCCTCTCCCCCATGGTCAAACACTGCTGGGGGCATGCAGGGAGCGGGACCGCCTTTCCCCGATGGTCCCCCCAAAGTGTTTGGTCCCTTGAGGGGGGCTGACCCCCACATGCTGCTCTAGCTCCCAAGGCTATGCATCCTCCCAGAGCCTGGTGGAAAGACCCAAAATCCTGAGACCCAAAATCCCAAGCACCGAAATCCCATCTCCGTTTTACTCCTGATGTGGAGCTGCGAGAGCAGGACCCCCCTGTTCCTCCAAGCCTCAGTCTGCTCCTCTGTGAAATGGGACCCCAGCTCATCCCTGAATGATGCCGGCAAGGCGAGGGGTCCTGGCAATCTGCCGGCGATGTGCCGGGCCCCTCCCCAGCGTCTTTTCCCGCTGCCTCTGCAGTTTTCTTATCTCTTCCCAGCAATGTCGCAGCTGCCGCGGGCCGGATCTAAGCAGCTTATTAATAATCAACTTTTATTGCTTGTCACATCACAAGCACGTCTGCAGATGGCCAGGCGCGGTGGTGGCAGTCGTGACCTGGCCACCGATCCTTTTGTCCTCACAACTCCTCCACTTAATAAAGGTTTTAGGTTAAGTCCGAGAAGAATTGAGCAAAGGGAAGCGCCGAAGGACGTGACGCTGGGTTACCCTTCCCTGGACCGTGACTCACGCCAGCTCTGCAAACACTCACGTGCCGAATTTAAAGTACAGGGACGGTGCCGTGCCCAGAGCTCACGTCCCTTGGCTGGGGGGTGGCTCTGCCCAGCCCAGACGCCTCCAACCATGTTAGGGTCAAACCCATTGCCCATTGCCGCGCTGCTTTCTTGTGTACTTCTCCAAAGGAAAATATTTTGAGGAATTGTTTTTAAACACAAATCCTGCACTTCCTGGGGAAACATCGCCCTAAAGGGGTGTTTGCAAACGGCCTGGGAAGCGTTTGAGCTGAGGGATGCTGCAAAGGGGAAAAAATAAGTGAGCAGGGGAAGAAAATCTGGGGGAAGAGACTGGAAAGAAGTGGAGATGAATTTTGGGGGGGGTTTAGGGGAGCTCTGGAGAAATCCTGCCTATCCCCATGGGGAACCCTGTGGGAGCTGCTGGTTTTTAGGGTCTCGTGCAGGGACAGCCCCAAAGTGGGTGCCCAGGTCCAACGACAGTGGCCTGAGCCCCTCTGTGGACATGGGGTGATGGTGGGGGGCAGCAGCTCTGGCGGGAGCAGCAGGGTGGCTTTGACATCCCACCCAAGGAGAGTCCTTGGAAGGAACCCACAGTCCAAATGTGACTTTGGGGGGGCTGCAGCTGCTGGTACCTCCCGTGCTCGGGGCACCACCTGCAGCAGCCCCACAAAGCCTCTGTGCTCGGGGCACACCCCCGAGGGGGCTGGGGAGCTATTTTTTTGATTGGTTTGGGGTTTCCCCCTTCTTTATGCTTCTCTGTGGATCTGGACAAAGCCCTGTACTCCTCCCTCCTCCTTCCCGGTGGGATACAGGCTGCTGGGGCCCCCCAGACCCCGCACCTCCTCCCAGCAACAGGAGGAGGAGGAGGAAGGGGATGAGGAGGGGGGCCAAGCCCCCATCCCTGCTCTCCCCACCACAACAACAGGGCAATGATTGAGCGCCCGTGGGCTGACCCAGGACCAATGGGGTCTCCCCCTTTTTTTTGGGGAGGAGGGGGAGCAGCAGGACAGTGGGTTGCACTGACCCTCTGCCCCCCTCACCTCTACCCTTGTGGGATGCAAAGCCAGTGCCCCAGCTGGTGTAAATCAGCAATCCCAATCGCCCTGTGTGGATAAAGCAGCTGCTGGAAGCAGCACCGGGTGGCTGCTTTTCCTTGGGTTTGCTCC
>NW_009207327.1:12922-13319 GCF_000690835.1 Fulmarus glacialis | reverse complement strand
GCCACCGGCCGCAGCTCCGAGGCCCCCCCCTACAGATACCCCCTGGACCCCCAGCCCTTTCGGCTCCTGCAGGCTGGTGTTGATTTGGGAAGGGGTGTGGATGCTTTGAGGCAAAAACCTGACCTGGGTACAAGGAGCTGTGTGTGCTGGTGCCTGGGCAGCTCCCAAGCATGGGGAGGAGCGTGGTGCTCGGCCGGTTTGTAGATCCTCCCTTGCTGCTTTTGAAGAGCATGGAGACATGGCCTGGGCTCGGGTGCTTGTAGTCCTGCCCCTCTCCCCCTCCTGCCTGGCCTGCTGGATGCTGCCACAGGAGAGGAGGAGGAGGAGGATGGGCTGTGGCATCTGTCCTGGGGGCTGGTGGCAGAAAGAACAGAGCTGGTCCCAGATGGCAAACGGC
>NW_009207327.1:10220-12872 GCF_000690835.1 Fulmarus glacialis | reverse complement strand
CCCTCTCCGCAGAGCCCACTTCCCCACGCTACCCCACTGCCAGCCTTCGAGGGAGCCCAGCACAAGCATCGCTTGCCTCTCGCTATCTCAGAAGCAGGGTCAGGTTTGTCTCCCTCTGAGCCCTTTTTATCCCTGGGCAGAGCTGGGTTTCACCCCATGTCTCAGCCCAGCCTTGCCCAAGCAAGTACTGGCTATGGTGGGCACCCCTGGGTGCAGGGCAGCTCCCAAATCTAGGTGCTGCTCTCTGGGGACATGGTCTTGGGGAGGGAAAGCCAGGGCCACCCTTCCAGCCTGGACAGGACCACATGTGACAGGCAACGCCAACATCTAGTGACAGCCCTGGGGTCTTTGGCTGGCTCGGCGTGCAGTGGGGTCCCCTCGGTTCGGGGTCTCTGGTCCTGGTGCCTCGGGGAGGATTTGTGTCTTTGCAGGGAGTGGGGTTTGGCTGTGGGAGGACATGATGAGGATGTGCATGTCCCTGCGCTGCCCTGGGATGGAGGAGAGGATGGGGAAGCGGGTGGAGTGGGGTCTTCTTGCTTCTCCTCCTGCCTGGCTTCTGCAAGAGCCTTGGCTGGAGTTGCGAGGGGGCTGCCCCTGGCCAGGGACCAGAGCTGTTTGGGGAAGACCAGCAGGGAAACACACCTCCTGCACCCCACGGAGCGCCCGCAGGCTCTGCCTCCCCGGTGGGCACCATCCCAGAGCCAAGCGAGCCCCCGGTGTGCTGAGGAGAGGCTGGGAAATGGCACTTTCTGTGCAACTCCAAATCTGGAAAAATCCTGCCCACGTGAAACTTTTTTTTAAGCATCCTCCAGCTTAGCCGTTAAAAATAAGCAGGGCTGAAGACTGGAGAACATGAAAGCATCTGGAAAATAACGACCAGAAGTAGTGTGCCAGTGGCACCGCCATCCCTTCCCTCTCTCAACTGACACTTTTCCATGTGTATTTTTTCCTTCTATAATTGTCCTGTCATGGACCCCATCGGGGATGTGCGGGAGCGGCAGCTCCTCGCTGCGGGGAAGGCAGCATACGCACGTGTCGTGTCTGGTACAACCACTAGACGGCAAATCCAGCCCGGATTATGGCTGCAGAAAGATCTGGTCTGCAAGAGGAGAGGTTACAGTGCTCAGAGCAGCCCAGATGCTCAGACCCCGGTCTCTGCACTTGGGATTCCTCAGACACATTTCGTGCAGTTACAGAAAGGGCTTTATTCGTCGGTATGATATCTACAGTTCATGCGTCAGTGATAGTACAGGTTTTTTTGGGTTTTTGTTTTTATAGTGTTAGCATGCAGTTTAAATGCGGAGGGTCTGGATGACCTCTTCAGCTTTGCAGGTCATCTCCAAAGCTCAGCTGCCCCTTTGGTTCTCAAACTAAACTGTCCAAGGAACCAAGTTGGGTGGTTTTGGCTTTCGGCGAATTCAAACGTGCTGCGGATGCACGTGTCACTGAGATTTTTTTTTTCTTTTTTTTTTAAAATGGGAGACCCCGGTTGCCTGGGCAGGGAGAGAGCTCGGAGCCAAGCCGGTGGGTGGGATGGAGCTGGGCATGCGGGGGGTCCCCAGGCACCCAGGGGTGACAGCACCAGGAACTGCCCCATCCCTTGGCCCTGGTCCTGCCCTGAACCGGTGGAGGAAGCCGCGAACGGGCTGTTTCTCAGGGTGTTTCTCTCTAACCACAGCAGCTGACAGCCGCTCGGCAGCAGCAGGAAAGGTTTCTCTCCTTTATCTCTGGAGCAGGAAGCTGATGGAAGGGGGGAAAAATGGAGGGGGAAGAGTGGATTTGCTCTTCCCCATCCTAGACTGAGGGATGCTGGCAGCCAGGAAATCTTTAACCCTTTACTCATGTAGCTCCCAACCTCCCGGCTGCTCCTCCCAGTGACCGCTGGCACCTGGCTCAGGGGGATTCACTTTAAATCTGCTGGTTCTGCAGGACCCACATGTGAAACCCTCCCCACTGGGGTCGGATGCCAGTGCCATGTTTCAGAGGTGGGATGAGCTCTCCCCCATCCCCGCTGCATCCCACACAAACTAGGGGAGAAGGTGAATTGAGGTGCAGCGCTTTGGGGGGTGGCTGTGGTGGGGTCAGAGGGGGAACCGTGCTGGGATTTGTCCCACCCTGCGTGGCCGGAGAGCCGGGAAGAGGGAGCATTTGCAGACAAATTGATCCTGCCCACCTGCATGGGCTGGTGTTGGAGAACCCTTATTGCACTATTGCGGAAGCCAAGTCAGACTGTCAAGCTGCATTAAAATGGGAGTGAGTGTCTCCCCAGGAACGGGGGAGCCAAGTCCTGAGGATGGGGAAGGGGCCAGGTGGGGGCCAGGCTAGATCTCGATGATGGTGGCACGCCGCAGGCACAGCGGGGCGTCGGGGGGCACCGCGTTTCGCTTGATCTCGTTCCCGTCGAGCCGCAGGACCTGGAGCCTGGAGTAGTTCATGACGTCCACCACGGTGCAGAAGCTGCTGATGGAGAACTCTGTGAGGGGGGAGAGGAGATAGAGCTGAGCACCGGCTTTGGTCCCGGCTTGCTCTAACCTTCGTGATGCGACTGATCTTTGGGGAGCGATGTGGGAAAACTCAAGGGGGGCTGCTGTGCAGATGGGTCTGTGGCTACTGACCTCTGAGAGCCGGTTTTTGTTAAGATGGGCAGGAAAA
>NW_009207327.1:5932-10194 GCF_000690835.1 Fulmarus glacialis | reverse complement strand
AATTATTCCTGCAAATTTGGACTCGATATCCTCTGCTCTTAAGCTAAAAGAGTAACTGATGCTTCTAGCTGCAGTCAGAAGGAGCCCGTGAGTTTGTGCCTATTCCAGGGTTTGGAAGCAGTGGCAGCGCCTGCCCTCGGCTGCCTTTGCCCAGCCTGGCTGGAGCGCTCGTAGGGAAAAAGCCGGGTGGAGTCAGATGAAACATTGCTTTTTACTGGGAACTGCCTTTGCAGCCTCCTTTTTGAGGCTTCATACGCTGCAGCCTCCAGCCCCTGACTCCCCCACCCAGGCAGCGTGGCTGGGGGGGAGGACATCCCTGTCCCTGTCCCATGCCATGCCCGCAGACATCCCCTCTCCGTTCATCTGCCACCCGCTGCTGCCAGCACCAGGCAGGGAAACTTCGGGGCTGGGTTTGGAGGGAAGAGATGGAACAAACTCCAAAAATTGTGTGCAGGATTTGGGAGAGAAGCGACCGACTAGAGGGCAGCAAAGCTCCGGGCTGGGATGCTGCTGGGGAAGGCAGCGGGGTGCTGGGGGACCCCTGAGCCCACAGGCTGGGGGCTTAGGGGGCTGCAAGCCCTGTGGTGTGTGGGGAGGCCAGCGGGGGGGGGGCTGCCGGGGCAACGACCCCGGCCCTGATGCTCCATGGGTGGGATGTGCCCCCCAAAGAGGTTGGTGCTGCACGCCTGGACCCGCAGCCCCTCGCTCCTGGGGATGCTTTAAAGGTCAGCGGCAAAACCTGCAGCTGGAGGAAAAACTGCTGTAAAGCCTGAATGGCCCCGCGGTGGTTTCATGGCATTTGTGGGCAGACGTTAACAGCTACGAATTTTGAAAGCAAACATTTGGGAATCTGTTCTTGGTTTTGTGTTTCTGTCGGTTCCCCGGCGCGGGGTTGTGTGTTTCCTCTGCAACAGCTGATGGCTGCACTGACACGTCCCTGTCCCCATCCCAGGTTTGCTCAGGAGCTCCAGCACCGCTCCAGGAGGGTCCTGCCCTCAGGGCCTGGCAGGTGAGAGAAGAAAGCCTGGATTTTTCCAGGAGATGGCTTGGTTGTGGGTTTTTTTTCCCCCTAGCTTATTTTTATAAATAGCAGCCCCAGAACAATCTGTTCCTTTTATTTATTTGTGTATTAAGTGGAGTGAATTTTAGTCCTGGCAGAAGATGCTGCCTTGATGGCTCTAATAAGTAAAAGCTCCTGTCTGTCCCAGCCCCAGCAAGGATGTGTCCCTTGGCTGCAGACCACGACCCCTGAGGGGCTTTGGGGCCATGGGCTGGGCCCGGGTGTGCCAGTGCCCTGCAAGATGGGGAGGGAGGTGGGCAGAAGGGGCTGGAGAAAGGGGCTGCGCTGGCCCCGAGCGCTGCAGACCGCCGGGCACGTCCCTGTCCCCTGCGCTAGCGCTGGCCAGGGTGATGCGTGTTCCCACGTGCAGTGACCGTGGCTGTGGGGAGCCCCCACCTCTGTCCACTCTCTTGGTGACCCCTCAGCCTGTGTGCAATGCTGGACCAAAGCCGTAGTTCCCTCCCCAGGTTGTGCATCAGCTTCTACCGACAGCTGGTTTCTGGCGTCTCTGACCAGAAGGTGCTCAGGCTTCTGATAAATGCTCAGTAAAACCACTGCAATGGCTCCGTGGATCACACTGGAGCGTTCAGGGCTGGGAGCCTCTCTGCTCCAGGTGTGTTGGGACACAATGGACCCCATTCCTGCCTTGCTCAGGGCCACCTAGAAGTCTCCCAAATTCCAGCTTCCTGCTCAAACCATTACCCCAGGTAGTCTCCCGCAGGGAGGCACAGGTTCTGCATCCCCATCTCCCCATCCCTCTATTGCACCATCATCCCCTGCACCACTGTGCTTTGGTTGACGCATTTCTGCTCACCGTTGATTTGGTTTCCTTGAAGGTAGAGGTTCTCGAGGTTGGTGTTGACCCGGGGGATCTTCTGGAGCCTGTTGTAAGAGAGGTCCAGCTCGAGGATGCTGCTGCTGTTGAAAGTGTTGGTAGAGAGACCTTGATTTGTCAGGCTGTTATGGGACATCCGTACATAGAGCAGCTTGGGAGAGACCTTGAAATAGTCATCAGGGATGGTGTTGATGTAGTTGTACTCTAGGTAGAGCTGTTCCAAAGCCATTGGGAGCCCATCAGGGACTTTCCTGAGGTGGTTGTAGCTCAGATCAGCAAGGATCAAGGACTTGAGCCCTTTGAGGGATGCTCCCATCTCAAAAATGTAGTTGTGGCTGAGGTACAGGGCTGTGAGGTTCTCCAGACCCTCCAGAGCATTGGAGGGGACCTTGGAGATCTGATTGTAAGACAAATGGAGCTCTCTCAGGGACCGGGGCAAGGGACTTGGCATCTTGGTTAGGTTATTGTTGTTCATGTACAGCCTCTCCAGGTTTTTGAGCTTGGCAAAGACCCTCTTGCCCATCTTCTCACTGTTGATCTGGTTATTGTGCAGCGCGAGCCACTCCAGCTCCGTGGCATTGTCAAAAGCTCCCTCTTGGATGGCGGTGATCTGGTTGTTCTGGAAGTAGACGTATTTCATCCGGGAAGGCACGAAGGGCAGGTACCTCAGGTTACGGGTGTCACAGTACATGGCTGATGAGAAGTTAGGGGGGCAATCACACTCTTGGGGACATTGCCAGGAAGGGGCTTGCTGAGGTTCAGGGCCGGGCTCTGCCCCCGTGTCTGGAGCTGGGAGGTAAGAGTACACGTAAGGGGTGTTCTCGTCCTCGTAGTAGGGCATGTAGTTATAGGAGGACATACGGGACTGCCTCATGTAATACTGTAACCAAGCCATGTCTTCTTCTTCATTGTACTGGCCCAGGGAGGCTCCGCAGAGCCCAGCGATGATCAGGACGGTGGCCCAACGCATGGTGCTGATGCTGGAGGGACCTGGGGGGCGAGAAATGGGGAGAAAACCATCAGCAGTGTCAGGTCTGATGTAAGGGCTAGGGGCAGGTGAGCTGCACCCCGTGGGCTGGGAACCCAGCGGGGCTGGATGTGGTTGCAGCCCTGCCTGGGGTTGGTGGCACTTGGCAGCAGAGATGGAGAACCAGGGGACCTGAGTGAATCCTATCCAAAAAAATGGAGCTGCAGACATGTCCCCTGTTTGCAGTTACCTGATCTTCCCCCTTTTCACCTCAGGCCTGCTAGAAACCTCCATCCCAGTGGATATTTGCTCACAAAATCTTTACTTATGGGTATTTCTGTTACAAACGAGTAGAGGATGGAGATACGGGCACATCGTCCGAATTTGTGTAAGGTCATGCAGCTCTGCCCCGAGGTGCCCGGGATTTGCTTGCCCTGGCTCTGCGCAGGAGGGAGGAGAGAGGACTCGGCCACTCTCCGGCCAAGCGGAGGAGAGCGATAGCTGCAAGAACAGGTTGATGGAGCTCAAGGCATGTTTCGATGGAGCTATATTTATGCTACGCTCACTGGCGACATGATTCGCTGTGGGTTTCATCCAGCTCTCCCTTCCCCCACAGAAACGCAGGATGCTCAGGCTGCTCGGGACTGATGTAAATCCTGGTAAACAAGTTCTGGCTTATTTTTGAAATGAAACCACTTTCAAGCTTAGGTTTCCCGAGCTCAGACCCAACAAAAAAAGGGGCAGCATCTGCCAGCCCCTCGAGCCCAGCATGACCAGGGAGAGAAGGAGCCATCACCAGACCTAGTGTTTGGACCCAGCTTGTGAAATTCAGCCTGCTGAGGGCTGACATCCAGAAGAGAGCAGGGCAGGGGGCTCAGAGCAAGTCAAACCTGTCTCAAGCCCCTTGGCTTGGCGTGGGCTTCGCAGCCACCCCGTGCCGTGCCCAGGGCAGTGTGCTGGCACGCCACGGTGCTGGTGGCAGGAGGACTCCAGCTACGGCCGTTCATCCTGACTCCTCGTCTCGGTGCTAAAGGAGCACGCAGAGCGGCCTGGAGCGAGGCGGCTTGAAATGCCTCCAGGAAATATGCGGGGCCGTGCTGTTCGGAGGGGGAGAGGAGTTGCTCCTGTCTGCTGGCTCCTATATACGTGGCTGGGAGCGCAGAGCTGTTGGGCTGCCGGTGCATCACTGCCAGCTCCGCTCTGGCAGCCGCGGCGTGGGCAATGTGCAAGCACGGGCCAGTGTCCCCCCTCGCCGTGCCAGGGGGTGGCCGTGGGGTCACCTGATGAAACCTCGCCGCGTCCCCACCCCGCAGCGAGGAGGAGATGTCTCGCCCGGCAGACAAAGAGGGCACAGTTTGCTCCGAGGCAGCCGCTGGCCTGCTCACGAGCGACCCTCGCAG
>NW_009207327.1:5121-5868 GCF_000690835.1 Fulmarus glacialis | reverse complement strand
CCCGCCTGCCCCCCCCGCGTGTTCGTCCAGCCGAGGGGAAGATGCGACGTGGTCCTCCGGGATGCTGTGTGCAACGGGGGAGCTTGGCAGTCACAGAGGAGTTTCTTCTCCTCCTCCCTCCTGCTCCAGGGCACTCTGCCTGCTGAAATACCAGAGCCGCCCTGCTCTGCGCAGGGGCTTCTCTCCACCCATGCAGAGCTGCTTGGCAGCCCCTTCCCAGGGGGCCCTTCTGTGCAGGGCAGGACCATCCGTGGGGTCCCTCCACCTTTTCTAGTGTCCCCCCTCAACATACTGGTAACCCCAGAGCCTGTCCTCAGCAGACACCGCTGCCCCCCTGCTTCATTTGAAGGTTGCTTCTCCCCTCCCCAGTGGGCTTCAGCCCTGGTTTTGGGGTGGGATTTGAGCTGAGTGTGCCGGCCATGAGATCCGTGTCATCTCCTGGTGCCCATGCTCCCGTGCCGGAGGCTGCTGGACTAATGGGGTCAGCTCCTCACCCCACCCCAAGAGGGAACAGGTTTTGGAGCAAGGAGCTTCACAGTTTGTGGCCATCCATGGACTCGGTCCATCGCTGCTGTGCCAGGCATGAAACCAGGTCCCTCTACCCCTGCACCCCGGCAGAGGGGACGGGCAGAGCAGCGAGCAGGCACTGCCCACACCTGGGTGTCGGTGGCTGTGGGTGTCCGGCTCCCGGCCAAGGGGGCAAGGAGCTGCCAGAGGGGCAAGAGACGTGGGAAGCAGGAGAGGGCT
>NW_009207327.1:4335-4998 GCF_000690835.1 Fulmarus glacialis | reverse complement strand
ATCATAATAAATATAGAGACGGACTTACCAAGGTAAAAGCCTCCTTTCCAAAGCCTCGCCGCTCTTCTCCGGGATCTCCCGTGTGTCAAGCAGCATGTGAGTGTGTCTCCCAATTTGCAGAGGCTGGGGCCCGCCCCACACCCCAAGACAAATATTTTGCTTTTTCGGCAGGTTTTTTGGGGAGTGACCTCCCAGCAGCAGCCAGTTTGCAGGAGAGACTGAAGAGACCCTAACGCTGCCTGGCGTTATAAATAACCTGCTTTTTCTTTCCTCCCTCTCTCTCTCTCTCTCTCCTGTCTTTTCTCATAGGAGTGTTGGCACTTTTCAGGCTCTCTCTGTTTAACGAGTTAGTGGAATCGGGGATGTTGTTTTTAAAAGGGCTGTTGTTAGGTCTCCTGCGTTTCTCATCAGGAAGCGATGAGGAGGCCTCTGGCCAGATTAAAAAATATCTGATTTTGAGGCGCTGAGGATGTGATTCTTAGGGAGAAGCGAGAAAGTATCTTTAACTTTTGCAGTACCAGGGGAAGAGACGTTAGTGCCTGCTCCGACTGCAGCCTGGGCTTCTTCCCCAGGAAGCCTCAGTTTATGCAGTCCTGCTATTAAATATTTAGGATAAACATTTCCATGAACGATAAGGCTGCAGCATCCAAGGTAAATAAATTG
>NW_009207327.1:590-3882 GCF_000690835.1 Fulmarus glacialis | reverse complement strand
CATCACCATCCCGTTCCCAGCTCCAGCAGCACGCCCAGGCCCTCCCAGGAACCTGGAATTACTTAGTGAAGCTCAGCAGGTGCCAGACTCCCTCCGGGCTTGCTTTTTCCTTGCTTTCCATTGAAATTTTCCAGCCAAAACATCCTCTTCCCCTGGGGAGCCTTGCAAAGAAAGATCCTTATCGCTCCGAGGTCCTTGTTGTAAGGAGGAGGAATGTGCGGGGTGGTTGGCGGCCGGGATTGCGAGGGACACGCTGTACAGTGGGGACATTGCCAGAAAGCCGGTCTATTTGGGAAGGAAGAGTGTGCCTGGAAAGCACAGCTCGCTGCACCACAGCACGGGGCCGGGATCTGCAAAGAGAGAGACGATTCAGAGAAAGCCTTGCCTTTGAGTGGGAAAAGAGGACGGGGGGGTAGCGCTGCCTAAAAGGAGGTAAAACCCTAGTAAAGCGGGGTGGGGGCTTTCATTTGGCTGGTAGCATCTCTTCTTCCCCATCGAGCATTGCCGTGGCAGCTTGCAGCGGCGGGGGGCAGCTGGAGAAGGGCTTTCACCATGGGCAGGGAGGTGGTTGGAGGCTCTGGGCTGATGCGGAGAATGACCCCGCTTGGAGGGATTTGTTCCCGCTGCCAGGGAGCTCTGTTCCAGGGAAAATGGTGGGGAGGGTAGTGGCAGCCAGTAACATCTGCTGCTCGGCGCTCGGATGGTGTCAACCAACGTCACATCTCTGGCAGCTCAAGGTGTCCTGGTGGCCAACAGCTCAGAGGCTTTCGCAGGGCTTGGATGTTTTTCTGGAAAAGCGGATTGTCCCCAGCTAGGTTAGATAAGGAGCGTGGCCTCTCCGTCTTCTGGAAGTTAAAAATATTCATGACCCAGGACATGCACCCTTTGGGGGAGGCTGTCCTGCAGCACCCGCTGGGGTCCGGCACCCGCTGTGGGTGCCAGGGGCTGGTGGTCCCCTGGGGGATGCTGAGGAGCCCTCCCTGCATGAGCTGGCTCCGAATGGTGCCATTCCCCACAGCCACGTCCCCCCCTTCCCAGCCTAAACCAGAAAATAACCACATGCTTAAACTCAGTTTGTATGTTCCCCACAATCACCAGGACTTTCTGTTGAATCTCATCCTGACCAGTTTAGGACTATGTCAGGGGAGTGAAAATTTGCCGTCTAAAGAAGCACATGTGCCTTTTTTCTCCATCTAACCTTGAAATCTCGTGCTCCAGGTGGCCAGCATCTCCCGAGCCGCTCGCAGGGCTCTCTTGCTTGGTCTGTTTGCCTGCTGTGAGGTGGGTGTTGAGAAAACCTCAGTGCTACTGCTCATTTCAGGCCAGTGCAAAACAGCTCCTCTCGGTTCCCAAGTGACTTCCATGAAAAACTTTTTCAACATCTCCCCCTATAAACACCTCTTCCCTATTGCTGATGGTTCAAAGAAAGCCCTGAACTGGTGACAGGAGCTGGGAACATGCTGTCCTGCTTGCTCGAAGCCAATGGTCCCTATCACTGTGTAATCTCATCCGGAGCAGTTACTCCAACGGTCGCAGTCTGCATCTCATCAGGGCCAGACAGATGCCTGTATTGGTTTGCTTTGGTTTTCTAAACCAAACTGATGTGAACAGTGTCTGTTTTGGTTGGGTTTGTTCCAGTTGTTTTGATCAAATGCTCTTGAGCTTTGTATTTGAAACCACCGAATTTGGCCCCAAGTTTGCCTTTAATTTGCAAAACCTGCGCTCGGAGCTGGGAGCGCTGTCTTCTCTGCGGATGGACGCAGGTTTGTCAGGATGCCTTTGGCACGGGGACGGAATACCTCACAGCATAACAAAGAAACAAAACTCTCTGATGCTCCTGCTAAGGCTAAAGCTCCTTCTGCCTGGCCGAAGGGGGAACTATTAAACGTGCCGCAGGCATCCAAAACCAGCGACTGTCAGAAGCATGGCTACTTCTGAGCAGCTTCCCTTTTTACTCATGGAAATGTTATTTCTGCCTCTTCCACATTTCCAAGAAGTTTCAGCTCTGCTGGAGCTGCTGGCTGCTCTGTCCTCCCACTCATACTGGTTTCTTTAATTTCCATGGTCCTCCCCGTCCTGGGAGGGGGTTACCAGTCCCGCTGAGCTCAGGGTGCTTGGAGACAGGGCTGCTTGTGCGGCAGTCTCGCCATGCCCTGCCCTGGCTGCCTGGCAGGTCCTGCAGGTCCCTTCCTAGACCTTGTCTTTAAAGGCAGATCCCTGAAGGGTGACAATCCCAGCTGCTCTTTTAAGGGACTCCAGTGACGAGAGTCCAAGTAGGAGCCAAGGAGACCTTGTCCCTTGGTATCTCCAACCTTGCTCAGGCAGGGTGGGTGGAAACGCGTGGGACATCGCCTGCAGAGCCTGCGTGGTGGAGGGACCCATGAAGCCACGATCCAGAGCCCATTCTTTGCATCAGGCCTCCTGACAAGGCTCATGCTACAAACACCTGAGCAGAAAGGCTCTGGAGCCAGTCCTCCGAGGTCCATGGCTCCCAGGTTTGCATGGTCTTTCTGGATATTTGCAATCAAACCTCCTCTTCCTCGCTAGTCCTGGCTCTTTCCAGCCTCTGTAGAACACAGAGGGACTTCTTGTGCGGGCACTGGCAGCGAGTGCCCTTCTCCAGGTATCTCTGCATCGCTCCATCCCTCCGTGCCGTGCAGGGAACCCTCTCCTTCTTCTAACTGTGCCCAGAAGCGAGAGCGCTGGTGTCTGCAGGGCAGCTTGGGCTCCCCTGTGCCTGGGGGAGCAGCCCCGTGGCTTTCAGAGAGGTTATCATCTCCGATGGCCCCCCCAGGACTGTGCTGCTCCTTTTCAAAGGGCTCTGCCAAAACCAGACTCACCTGGAAGCCCCCACCCGATTTCCGAGGCCGGCCGCAATACGAGCAGGCAATGGAAAGGCAGGCAGGGAAATGGAGTCACCGCGGCACGGGGAGGTCCTCGGGGGGTGCAGGCAGTGGGTGGGGGGAGCAGGGAGTGGCGGGTCCCTTTGGGCTCAGCCTCGGTCGAGCCGGGTGGAGGGAACACGCTCAACATCTGGCAAACGTCTGCAGCGGGCGGCTGCCGCCTCCTCTCCAAAAAAGCAAAGGTCAGCGCGGAAGGGCAGGGCGAACCCTCCCTCGACCTCCCTTCTCACCCCGGCCTCTCTTTTCCCTTTTTTCTTTTTTAGTGATACATTCTTCAGCCCAAACAACATTCTTGAATCGAGATTTGAGGCAATCTGGAGGGAGTCAGTCACTCGGAGACGACGCGACTGCCGAGCGAGACCCAGGGCTCTGCTGGAAATTCTCACTCG
>NW_009207327.1:0-304 GCF_000690835.1 Fulmarus glacialis | reverse complement strand
GCTCCCGGGGTCACCCCATTTCCATGGGAGGTGCTTCAAATCTTCCCTTGTGTGCAGCGAGCGGCAAGGGCTCAGCCCAGGCTTTCCCTGGCTAGAAATGGGATGACAGGCAGCCCTCGGCTGGGAATTCTCACCCACTCTCTGCTCCCCTCCTCTCCCTCCTGCGGGACACCCATGGTTGTGAAATCAGTGGCCGGCTGCAGCCCCGCTCGCTCGGTCACATCCCATGCCCCGGCCCGAGCTGCTCTGCGCCATGGGGCTCCAAAAAAGAGCCTGCACCTATGAGGTATAAAATAAGGGGGGT
>NW_009207326.1:0-20914 GCF_000690835.1 Fulmarus glacialis | reverse complement strand
TAATGATTCTATGATTCTATGAATCCTTCCAGGACACTGAGCTTCAGCGAACTCCAACTCAATGCAGAAACCCAAACTTTTAATAACTTTTTAAGTAAATTTAAACTTGTAAAGAAGCAGCCTCACTGAATTGGGGCACATGACACTTCTGTGATAAAAACTCAACTCTCCTGCATGCAGCCAGCCATCAGCAGGAGCTGTTGCCAACCACCCATGCTTTCTGCAGTCTGAAGGACAGTACTTCTCTGTGTGGACTCTAGTTACATTCACTGCAATAGAGCCAGCTGTACTGAATGCCAGAAGAGTATTTGGAGTGGATTATCAAAAACGTAGGAATGACCTATACAGCAACAGCTTGACATGCACTTCAGTCAGTGCTATCGCAAATAAACCGAAACAAACAAACAAGCAGTCCCCATTTTTTTCCCCATTGTATGGGCAAGCATTTCTGCAAACACACAGAGAACCACGTTGGGGAACTGATCACTGAAAAGCATCCTACCAAAGGCAGGTTATTTTCCCCAAGCCTTGTTCACCATAAGCCAGCACAGAAGCCTGTGCCAGCACAGTATAGGATATAAAGGCTGGTGACAGCCTGCTTTTTTTCAGCACCAATTACCATTTAAAGTGCATTTAATCTACAGCCTCTGTTGCTGTGCAATGCCATGGGAATACTCTGAAGTCTCAAGGAACACACAGCTTTGGTCAATGAAGTTTCATGAGAAGTAAGAATCAAATTTTTTGAGACAAGTGATTTATTTCAATACTCTTGCTACCAAAAGGACAGGTTCCACTCCTCTCTTGCTCTCACTTACATGGTCTTGTCACCTCCTTGCATTATCCCTATCAACTAGGCCACAACAAAAAAAAAAGGGGGGAGGAGGGGAGGCAAGGGGAATGAACACTCTTTTGTTACTTTATTAAGCATCAAGAAGTCAGGCAAGTGCCAGAGCCAGTGCAACAATAGGGAGAAAAGGAGTAGAGTGACATTGCCCTTTCAGCAGTACTGAACTTGCAGCTCACAGCTCTGCAGTCTCATGAAGCCTCACTAATTACAGCCAAGTTAGAAGGAATTCTTTGGGTATAAGTGACAAAGCATAACATTTTGCAAGTCTGGGGTCATTTATACTCACATTCTTAGAGCAAGAAGAGCAAATCAGGGCTACCCGATCTTGAACTGATTTTGCATTAACAAAGCATATTTGAGTTTGTCATACAGAAATCAGACCTATTTTCAGTGTTCTGTAATACTTATGGGCACTTTCAGGGACACCAGCAGCAAATTATGGCACCATTAAAAAAAGACAGAATTAAAGTTTTATGGGAAATACCCCCTTATGCTTACAATAACTAGAAAAGAGACCTCTAACTTTACATTATTTTAACTCTTCTACTTGTCTGATTCAGTGGAATCTTCAGTAGAATCTTCTGATTACAGAAGACCTTTGGCACCTTGGAAAGGCATACAGCACATCATATTCCTGTATTAATTTTAAAAATCACAATAATTTAATAACCCATTATGCACTTAAGACTCTCAAAACTGTCCACAACAGGCAGACGCAGCATGTAAGCTTTAAACTGTGCCACACAGCCACCAGAGGGAGCTTAAAGCTCGCAGCCTGCGGGCTTCGCTGCCCTCAAACAGTAGTTACCGCACACCGAAAGTGAAGTCCGGCTGATTTAAGGCTTTGAAGGAAAGCCCAGCACATACATATTCTGTGTACAAATTTCACATGACAAGAACACCGGCTTAGGTGAGCCCGAGAGCTCTGGAAGCCGGTGCCCAGCACCCCCTCGGCACAACAGGGTTAGAAACATACCCCAAGTACCCATCACGCTTCGAAGGTCCCCAAAAAACACCTACATGTTTTCTAATTGTCTCCTTCAAACTCTTCTCTACCATCCAGCTTACAGGGAATTAAAAACCAATATGGTACTGATCAGGCTCTTTTGGCATATTGAAACTATTTCCAGCTATACCACTTTCCTTTCTGTACTTTCTGATGTTACCACTAACACCCATCTGCTCTCTCTTTTGTCTAACAAGTTACCTATAAAAAGTTCTCCAGGACAACGTTCATCTTTCTGGTTTTAGCATAGCAAGATACTGCCCCATAACAACAGCATTCCTATATAACACAATGTTATAGCTAAAATTACATCCTTTCAGCTACCAAGGCTGTCCGGATACAGAACAGGAACAGCAGCAGCGCCTACTTACCGGATCCAGCAGGACTACCGACTCAAATGGGGATTATTGGGAAAGAGAAACTGAAAAAAGAAAAGACTAGAAACACTCTGGCAGACTAGCACTAATAGTTTCAGGACCACTAAACTTATCTGAAAGCCTGGACAATTAATAAGTAATGCAACCCCTTCCCTTTCATGTCAACCAGTTTATAAAAACAAAGAAACATAGTTTGTTCTACTTCATTATGTCCTGCTATCACTAGCCTGAACAAAAAAAAAAAAAAAAAAGAGAAAAATTAAGACAAGGTATTTGATGACAAAATTGTAACAAAGCCAATAAGCATGTTAGAAGATCTAAATCCTGCACGTACTTACAGAAATCCCATACTTTCTCTGTGTGGGTGTGAAAAACCTTTACTGTGGTTTTTCTGCTCAAGGAAAAAGCATGGGAAAGCCAAGGTCTTTGCTTCCCTTCTCACTCTTGTTCTTAGAAGAACACAAATAATTGTGATGATTCTCCTCAAGCCAGCAAAAGTAAATGAGCCAGTGAAAAAAAAAAATCTTTTTTGAAAAGAGCAGAAACACTAAACTTTAGGAGGAAATAGAGTCTGTGAAAGTAGAAAACACCTTTAACACCTCACAATCAGAAAAGAGGACTGAGAAAAAAAGAAGAAAAGGGATGGAGATCGAGGTTCTCCATATTATGGTAAATACTGAGTCCTCAGCAGTCAGCATCTTTCTAGTATTTTGAGATACAGGCAGACAGATGCAGTTTGAAGCGATGTGTTGGCACAGATCAGCCAAACAGAAAAGCTGTCCAAATCATAGGTACAAACACATTTTTCTGGTGTAGTGTAAGGATGTTCCAACTTTCTTTACAAGGACTGAACGCACACAGAATGACTACAGCTCCTTCTGTACGTAAAGATCAGTTCTGCCAAGAGCAAGTCCCTCAGTCTGCATCTCAGGTGCAGGCAAGCCTTTCAATAGTTGGGCAGTGATCTTCAAATGTAGGAAGAGAGAGATTAGGCTCTTATATCCTTGATTAGAGTCTTAATAGTTTCTTTCACAGACTCATGTATCACTCTACGTTTGATTTTTCACTTTTTGTACATTAAGAAAAACCAATAAAATCAGCCCACACTCAGGAGATAACCTATCTCAGTTTACATGGGTGCTACAGCAATGAGACAATTATTTTGGAAGGACAGGATCTGTCATATAAAACTAATCCCAAGTCAGGTTTTGCCTTCCTTGACTATTAGACCAGATACTTTACAAAAATCTAAACATAACTTCCATGCAATTACCTTTTAGTTCCCGTGTGGAACCTGATAAAAAACAAAACTGGATTCAGCTTTCCATCAGAAATAAAAGTTTCTCCTCAATGAGTTTGAGGTCAGCCCCCCCCGCTTTAAATCCTCTTCCTCCCCTTTCTTACCACTATGATAATGTTACGGAAACCGTATCACAGATGAAGCTCCATCGCCCCTCTCCCTAGTAACAAATCAGGAGGTGCACCAACATTGTTCATAACAACTGTTTACCTCTGGCAATCTTAGCATAAGCAATCCACTGATCTGAAAAATGCAGAAGTCTCAAATGCAACAAATTAACAATATTAAACCCTCCAAACAGCATGGGTTCCTCAACAGCCATGAGAGTACTGGTAGCTAGCCTTCCCATTCTTACCGCCTGCAACCATCGTTTTACCGCACCATTTACTTCCGTAAGTTTATATATTGCCACTTACTCTTTTCCTCTCCAAAATAACCCATCTTTTTTTCTTCCTTATATAACACAGATTTCTCATTTCTAACTTTGATCATCTTTTTTTCTGCTCCTCCCTTGATGGTACACCGTCAATTTAAATGATATCATATTATTCACTGATGCTACAGGAAAGGACAGCACAACTGGGAACAACTAAAAAGGCTAAAAATTTGGCAGACATTACCTAAGCAGAAGCTGATTAACACAAACAGATATTACAAATAATCTAAACTATTAATTCATAGTGACACTCAGAATAGGAAAGAAGCAGATATGAGGTGGTGTTAGACTAACTGTCATTTGGAAAATACACATGACTAGGAAACATCTGTTGAAGGTACACATGGAAAAAAAAAAGGGATAAAAATAAGGAGCTTGGGGGTTTTGTTTTAAATAGAAGAAGTAGTTAGATGCAGATAGAGGATCTGAAGCTACAAATATGTATTCAGAACCACATGCTTAGTACAAGCATTTCCTACCTCAGTAACATACCTTTTAAAAAAAAAAAATTATGACTTGTCAGGAGACAAGAGAGCGCCAAGCACTCTCACACGTTGGAGAGTGCCAAGCAATGAAGGTAATAGGGACACGAGAAAGGTAGCAAATGGATTGCAAATATCAGATGCTCTCTTCGTAAGACTAAAGTTGAAGTCACCGTGTATTTGCCAATAACACACTGAAGAAGTAACACCACATCCACATTTGAAGCAGTGTCTGCTTTTTTAGCTCCTTCCCCTTACTTCTGAAAACACTTTTTGCTTTTAAAAAAAGAAGCATCAAATCCCGCCCCCCAAGTGATTTTGTTCAGGCAGTTTCATGTTGATCATCATAGACGTACAAAACACAACACTTTTTGATCATATATGAGAAGGGACATTATTTTCCTAATGATTTTAGATGCCAGAGAATATTACTTATTGGTCACTTGTGGACAGTTACAGTATCTTAAAATTAACAACTTCTAACATTCAAGTGACAACATTATTATTAAAATCAATACTGGAACAGTTTTTTATTTAAGTATGATTTAGTTAAACAGTTTGCACTGTTATCTCTGCTAAGAAAAATCCTACCCATGATCGTGTATAAACATAATTAAGGGTGGGATGAAGAGTGTTCACTCCTTGCAGACAGAAAAGTTTGCTACAGACAATTCTGATTTTTCAGACTTTTGCTATGGCAAGGCAGCACTGAATACAACCGAATTCAGCATCTTTCTACAATTACACCGGGGGAAATCTGCAAATTAGTGTGTCACAAAGAACAGTCGCACTCCTCCAGACTTTGCTGCTTAAGAGAACACAGAGAGAGTACACTGGAGTGTTTTAAGCTGACACCCACAGTATTCCCACCTACAAAAAAGGTCCCCTATGAACAGTACAGCCTAAACACTAGTAGGATTATGGAAAGACAAACATGCCTACTAAGAGAATTTTCTTGGGTTTAAAAAAAAAGATCAAATTGCTTGTACCTGGTACAACTAAAGCCAAGGAACTTCCTTGCCAAAGGCAATGTTTATGTCTGCAAGTAAAGCACATTACGAACTTGACAAGGGTAGAGATGAAAATCTAAGATTTCTACTGAAGTGTGACTTCATAAAATTCACCACAAACTCTCCAAACTGAGCTTCCCCAAATATGCAGGGGACTCTTGCCTTCCCTGCAGTCAAGAGGTAAAATAAAAATGTTCCTGACCTCTGGTCTGTGGGCCATTACCGGCTTATGAAAAACCAATTAAACAGGTTAGCTGTTCTTCAGAATGGTGTCTAGACTCTGTGCTGCAGAGGGCCTGGAGCCTAACAAGAGACAAGAATAAGAAACTGAATCTCCATCGATATACAAGGATAAGCAAAAGCCACCACAGACGGCAATGGCAGCCCTGGGTCTGGACCTTACTGACAGCCACCATCAGGCAAGACACGCTCGGAGAAGCGAGGAATAAAGGAAGCCCAGATGGCTCACCAACATGTCCCAGCAGGCAGGGAAGCCAAATAACAGTGAGGCATATGCAAAGGAGAAAGATCATAAGCGAAACTGAGAAGCATGTGCAGGGGAACACCATGCGATAGTGATAACATAGCTGAGGAGTATGGGCAAAAATAGAAGGAGAAGGAGAAAAAAGAAAAAAAATCATAATCAAACACAAGGACAAGCAATAATTTTTAACTAGTGCACATACTGCATTTAGGACAGCTAAATATATTACTCTACCCATGTAAGCAATTGTTATAGCTGCAACATACCTAAATAAGCAAAAGTCATGGAATTTTAACTTACTGTGCTCTTCTACTAAGATGCTCAAAATCCCCTGAAAACAGATTTCTGTATCTTAAACAGCTGAAGAGAATTACTCCCCAGCACAGTTCTGCTATATAGGTGAGTTATACAAAAGAATCAGATTCTCAGAATAAGGAGATTCCAGGTTTAAGTCTACCAAAGTCAAGCAATACACCCCAAGACTGCATTACCCTGACTTCTGTGGAGTCAAGTTTCCATCCCAGTTTTACCAGTAACACTTTTCAAGTGTTTTAAATAAGCTTTTTCCTACAGCGTATCATGGCACATTCAATAACTGTCGCTTGCTTTATTAAAATAGCTAATAAAAGAGATCACATACAGGGGTCAGACACAGACAACTGGATGATTAGACACACTTTTGTTCTCAGCTATTCACCCTACTTCTCTAGCAGACGCTGATACCTAACAACGCAGGGATATCTGATCCACTCAGGAAGCAGATGCCACCAGCCAACAAGTCAGGCTACATGAAGATGCTCAGCGCTACAGCGTTCAGCAACTGCTTCACAAGTGGATCAGACATCCCTGCCTCGGGCACCAGGCCAGAAGGCAGTTTAGACAACTGTCATCAATAGCAGCTTCTGCTGTCCAATTCAGATCTGTCGTCACAACAACTGCCAGAGCCTTGAGTAAGAGCTAAGTTACTACAGAAAAACTAGCTAGTATAATAATAAACAACTTCAACTATGTTTCAATTACTTCCTTTGCACTTGCTTGTTGGAATAATCATTTAAATTACAGCAGTACTCATCTTCCAATTTAAAAGATACTCAAGATTATTTTTGGAGATTGGTAAGAAAGATGCAATAGATGGCTTCCCACCAGACCTGCAATAGAGACAACTTGGTGGAGATTTAAGACTTTCTGAACAAAAACTTTGTTTGATTTAAAAAAAAAATTCTTTCCCAAAAGTAATTATGATTTCAATTATTTAAACCCCAGAGTGCCCAGTATTTTTTGGTATATATTTGGAACAAATGCGTGACTGCTGGAGGAATTACCTCCTACACATCTACTCATCATGTCTTGCTTTCATGCAGAGACTTAACAATAGGGAAAAAAACACTTTTTTTTTCGTATCAGATTTTGCTTTGTATTTTGGAGCTGAAGTACTTAATATTAAGTCTTTTGCAAGTAAAACAGGAGTTAAATTGTGGTTTGTGGTAAGATCTATTCTCAGTTTTGAAATGGTCTTATATAAGATAGTATACATACACATTAATTGACTAGAGAGCCAAAGAAAATCATTACCATCAATATCAAAATGTTTTCTGAGATAAGACTTCCTTCCCAAGATAAGCAACAGAAACTACCGAGATTTTACTTCTCTGCTAACAATTTGACCCTCAAATATAGACTATAACAGGTTCCCCACTGAAATTACCATTCATTTATGTGCACAATACACTTCAGATACATGATTCATGGTAACCAGTCTGCAGAGGAACTGTCCTCACTGCATGAGGATACCGCTTCCACTGTTCATGTCTGCTTCTCAGCATCAAAACAGGTACTCAAGACCTGCTGCTTGAAAAAGAGCAGGTAGGGTTTGAAAGGCAAAAGGGAGGAAGGTGGAGTGGAGTCTTTGTTCAAGGAAGCAGGACCATAGAGGAGCAAGAGAAAAGAATCGAGGATGATGAAGGCATAGCCCTCGGCTAGCTGTGGTAGGACACTGACAAACGGATGTCTGTAGCTGGTCTATGTATCTATGTGAGCTGGTCATCCACTATCAGCTCTGACTATCAGTCTCCTCACAGGATTCATTTAGGACTTTCTCTTTTCTGACCACTGTGTACATTGCTCAACAAGAAAATCCACAAATTCAACTAAACTAACAGTACACTGACTCGTGCCAACCTTCTGGAAGCATTAGGTGAACAGGATCAGCCCAGACTCTATCCACCCCATGGAGGATTGCTCCAGCAGAATTTGGAAAAATGATTGAATTCTGCATGGGAAATTCTGCATGCCTAAGAGTTACAAGTTTAAACTTGTCAGTGCTAGACCAAACTCACAGAGCCCCGTATAAAGTAATCACAATAGCAGCACACACAATTATCACAGACCTTACATACACTACGATCAAGACCTAGTTTTTCTTTTTAAATATTAATGCTTTCTTTATAATCTCTGAGTCAAGAAAATGTTTCAAACTGGTTCCAAGAAAATTCAGTGTAAACTTTAATAGTCTTTGAAATGAAAACCAGGATACAGCATAACACAACAGAAGACAAAATGCTTTAGAAAATTATGTGCTTGCTTTATATCTATTTGTTACTGTTTCCTCCGTAAGGGCAGTTAGGACATTGGTTTAAGCACACCGACAACAGATAAATCTGAGAAATGTCCTATAATGGATATTTAGCTATGGTAGTCTGGCTGTGGACATCCAGAGGATGAATGATGACAGGAGATTACATTTCAGACCCTTAAATAAAATGTTATTTCCTAATCTCCACATTCACTGTTCTAACGTTTCAAAGCACAAGCAAGGTCCGACAGGCAGTTCTGTTTAGCAAGGTAATTTCTGTATAACGCCTGGCTGACAGCAATGAGCAAATCCATGCACAGTCCCTTGAAGTCACTAAGATCCTACAAAGCAACAAGATGTCAACCCATGCAGACCAAAGAAAGCTCAGTCAAGACAGAAAAAGTGCAACTCAATATAGAGGAGAAGGACAAAGATAAGAAAAAAATCATAACTACACAGAACAGTTATGGAAAATGTCATTTTTTAAACCATTTAATGTTAACAAATAAAATCAGCTTGTTTTCAGGAATGAAACATCACTACTGCAATACCACAGGAACCCTAAAAATATACGTTACTAAAGGATACAAAAACTCATAACGTGCCCTTACTACAACTGCACTTGCTCTAGCCTCTAGTCCTGCTCTCCTCCTTTCCTCTGACCATTCTCCTGGAGCTGGAGTGAACTTGGCCTCCTCATCCTGCAGCAAGGAGAAGGGTTGGTGGAAACGAACCAAGCTTTTCCCTTGGCTCCTGCTAACTACAGGTGTTTCTCTCTTTCCCCCGCAAGGAGGCATGGAAGATAAATGGGTCCCAAGTTCAGGCCCTGAGTCTGTTACCCTAGAGGGTGGGAAGGAGGGGAGTCTCAGCATCAACACACACCACAGCCTCCACTGCAGGGTGGACTAGCCCCATGACAGGTCCTGGTTCTCCAGCAAGAGCTAGGACCCTAACCCCTGAAATCACTATTGTAACTTGATCACAAGATTCAAGTAGCTCATCTCAAATATTGCCCATTTCTGTACTATGAGACAGTATAGGCAGAGATTAACAAAAAAAAAAAGCCAGGACTGTGACACTGAATTTCAAGACAAAGTTTTAAGTCAAGGAAGAATCGCTGTGACCCCTCTTCTACTAGACAGCAGATCATAACAATGCTGGTGTAATGGCCATACTCATTTTCCAAAGCTCACAAGTTGAGATGTAAGTGATATATTTATCAGGCTCACTGTACAACAAATATAGTCAGCAACTGCTCTCCTACTGCAAAAGAAGCTTTAATATTACCCCTATGTGAAGACGTATCTTGTAGTATCTGTTTTTTCCCGTTGTCCAGTTTCAGATTAAACTTGCTGAAACTACAGCTATAACCACCCATTGTTGCAGGGGTGGCATTATTTTTACTTACAGGTAGCCTTCTACAGTAAGCACGTGCAGATGGAATACGACATCACAGGGGTTAACTAACAGGACACCACAGGGGTAACCCTCCATCCGCCTCACACACCCACCCCAACACAGAAGTTGAAAGTCATCACAAAGTGAAAAGATTTAAACTGAGATAATGATGCATTTTAGTTTCTGAGAATTTTAAGCTTTGCCTCCTATCACAAAAGTGTTTCGTCTCACCAAGCTAATGAAGAAAGGCAGGCACACAGGGCAGCCATCTTCCCTGCCAAAATTCAGGTTTTGGCACTTCCTTCTCCATCAGTCTTGCTAAAATTTCAAAACCATTTTGACCGAACATAGTTATTTGGAAGGAGTTGATTAAAAGCGAGATAAGGAATTTTTTTAAGTTTTCAAAGTTTATCTAAATTTGACATGGGAAATTCCTTTGGCTTAGTGTACTTTCAAAATGGCACGGCCTAAACCACCTACGTTTATTAACGGCTTTTAGCTGTTAGCACATTAATGGAAACTTACAGACAGACACAAGTAAAATACACACAAAACAATACCTGAATCATGTAAGCAAACAGAAATATAACTACAGGGAACATGGAATCAAGATTTAGCAAAAAAAGAGCAACAGAATAGAGGCCAGAGGAGGAAGCTCATCACCTAAGCCAGCCTGCAGGATAAGGAAGCCAAGAGGAATTGCAAAACTGAAAATGATTTTGTAAAGTGAATAACTTCTTTCACTCAAAACCAGGAATAATTCTGAACTTTCACTGAACACATAGAAAAAGCTCCTTTCCCTAATGTTTTGCCCATTACTGGGAAATGGCAAAAATATATCTAGAACTATACATACTGGAGAAGGTAGGATGTCACTTTCATCTTGTTTCACTAACTTGTTCCATTCTTGCAAATACAGCCTAATCCACGTTACCAAAGAAGTTACATCTCTGTATTCATCGTCCAATATACAAAGGAGCAGACATACGATACGTATTTTGAGAGATCCTCTTCTAAAAAGCATTTATTTTATGACGAAAATTATTTTTTTTATTCCACATACACATATTTTGGGGTTTTGTTTAGAAGAGGCAATTTTTAAGACTCCCTTAAAGTTAAGTGCCCAAGTTCACTCTAAGAACCTGCGTAAATTAGCTAAGTCTCAAGCTCTGAACAGTCACAGGGCTCTACATACTTACTGAAAAATGACTGAAGAAATGTGGTCATAATTATGTATTTTATTCTTAGCGCTGTTAGAGGGAATGTTATTGTAACATGAACAGGAGAATAGCTCCAGAAACAATATTGTAATTTCTCTTGATATTAGAATTTAATATTTATAGATTCCCTGCTAAACAATTCATTATCCCGAAACTACCCAACATCTGTTCTTAATCCCACTTAAAACAACCTCACAAAATAAAGGCTTTGCAGCTAAGCCTCCCTAATTCTCTCAGGAAGAAGCATGTTTGGTTTTTGGGTTGGGCTTCTGTTGCTGTTGTTGGCAGGTAAGGAAAGCGCTATTCATGTTTTCTTCACCAGAGAGGAGTGTACATGTTTTGTAAACCTATTTGCACATTTTCTCAATCAAGATGCAAGACTTCAGCCACCCGGGAAGCTACCAAAAAAGCATGGTTGATAGAAAAGTCAAATAGCAGAAACATTACTAGCAAAGCAAATAGTAGCAGTCAGTGGCTGAAGAGATGATAGAGCTAAGCTAAATGTGAATGGTTAAGACCTCAACGGGAAAAAAACCCTAAAGCTATGGTCAGTGCAGAAAACACGCAAAGCTCCGTTTGCACATAAGATCAGTGAAGTTTTAAAGTAATGCTTTTCAGCTACTGCTTTAAACCCATACAAACTCAGCTTTAAGGCACCTAATATCAAACCAGCATCTGTAGCTGCAAGGGGGAACATACTTCCCCTCCGCCAGGGCTGCAGTCCTGTTGCTACAGAGATACAGATCTGGTCTCCCATTAGGGGATCTCCAGTTACTGTATACACATATATACATATAAATGCTGTGGAGGAGCCCTCAGGAAATCTACCAGTGACAAGTGTGTAAAATGTAGCTTTAAGACGAAGGGTGTAGCCTAAGAGGAAACTAACTGAGCTGTAAGGTGAAACCCACAGGAGGCAGGCAGGGTCCTCCAGCACCAACAATGCCTGGGTCATGGCAAGACGAATGAGGAACTGACTGAAGGGCCCACGTGATGCCAAGACCACTGATATAAGCCCAAGCTGTGGCAGATTGTATATAACTGGTGGCATAACTCAGTTGGTTGTCATCCAGTTGCACCATTAACCCCTGTACAAACCGATGCTTAAGTCCCAGAGCCACGGATGCCCTGTGGCACAGGCCACCAGCCTCTGGAATACACTCAACTACTGGATTTTCAGACTCTGTGTTAATGGTGCTGCAATCCATTTTGTGAATTCTACGAACTGCCTCTGCCCTCCTTCACCTGTTGTTGTAGCAAAAACCTCAGAGCCCAGGATATTTACTTGTGATGTGAAAGAGTCAAATTTAAGGTCCTTCCAAAGTAGCCTGAAGAACTGACTGAACATGGCTCAACCACCTCTTCATGTCTTAAAAGCTATCAAGTTACCCATTTCTGGAAAACTAGAAATATAAAGTCAAGGAATATACCAGCCACTCCAGTACAGCCTTAATACCATATTACAGCAACCCCCCTAAAACACCAGCACTCTAAGCATTACAGTCCACTCTTACCAGGAAAACAGAATACTTCAGTAAAATACACAAGACGACAAATATCATGTAACTTTTCTGCAGCTCTTCCCATGAACAGATTTCGAAACACATTCATGAAGGATGCTGGTATTACTCTTTTCCTTTGTCACCACAGGATCCCGGTCTAAGTCAATAGTAGTGAACAGGGTCTGCCTCTCCAGAACTCCAAGGCTGTGGTTCCCAGGGAGGCAATGCAGTGATGGAGACCCTCCTCCTCTCCTTCCAACCATGCTAATTCTTCTCCACTCCTAGACGCACATTACTAACATTATCACGTGCTAGCTTTGGCAACTGGCAGGTCCTTCCATAAGCCAGTCCAGATTACTAAACTAGCAGATAATCAATCCAGCAAAAAGCCAAGTAATGGTTTTCCTCAGCCACTCTCTGTTAGGCTGGTTTAGGCTTCTGTGAAAATAGAGCCTACGTCTGCGTCATGCTTACAAGCCTGGGACTGCAAATGTTCGTCACCTTGGCCAAGCCTTTTGAAATCCCAGGGACCGCCGTCATAAACAGTGAAATTCCATGGCAAAACACCTTTATGCACCTTATTGATTTCACAGCCACAAATTAATTATACAAAGCCTTCAAGAGACCCTGGCATGAGGCTTATTTTCAACACTATTACAGCTGTGCCTCTACCATTTTGCACAGCTGCATGTAACACAGCTGGACTGCATGAGGATGAATACTGAAATTCATAATTTCAGCACAAATCATGATAATGTCTTTAGCCTTTCTTCATATTCACTTTTATAGTTCTGTAAATTTTGAATTTGGTAGGCACTACTAAACCAGCTTATCTGACTTCTAGAGTAACAAAAGCAATAAAACTTCATTCACTGCCTCCTATATTAATCCAAACAACTTTAAGTGTAATTTCCATTAAAAAAAAAAAAATCAGTCTTGATCTGAAGATAAAGAGGATTATATCTGCTACTTCCTAAGTGGTTTAACAGCATAATTTGACCAAAGTTTCTTTTAGGAGCATAGGCAAGCTTTTTCATCTCAGTCAAGGTAGCAAAATTGTTTATAATGCAACATAGTAAAAATTACCAGAATTAAAAAACCTTTTCCTCTTGCATCCACTTCCCAATCCAGTTCACCATGCAGCCACTCAGGTGGGTGTGCTACCACTCTATGTTTTGGTAGAGCCAAAGGCAACACTGTACAGCCGCCACTCACCATTAAGTCTCAGAAGTCAGAAAGTTTGGCGTTTAAAATATATCCTCCTGCCAGCTTTCCCCATTTCTTAAACTCCCTATTCAAACAACTACTCCCTTTTCAACAGGATATTTTAGACAGACTTTAAAGGGATGAAAAAGAACTGAAGACCCGCATCAATGTCTCCTACAGCTCAGATCTGTCACCCTCCCTTCTACGCTGCATCTCCCAGTACATATGTGGATTAATGCCACTCATACACCCCACTATGCATCAAAATTGCTCCAGATGTTACTTCATTCCCTTTACCAGGTCACTGCCCCAGTACAGGCATCAGTTCCACTTTCTTTTGTTCTGGGGAAGCCAATGAAACCTGGAAAGCAGGAAACGCGATAGACACGAAGAATACATTTTCCCCTGGTAAAACAGAAAAGGACATGATCATCAAAATCCAGAATTCCACCCCTACCTCAAGCCAGGACACAGAAGTGGAGATCTTATGTATACTTAGCCCAGACAGACTTTTTAGTACCCAAACAGTGTCAGAAATTTATGAAAAGGAATATATTACTTAGCTGCTTGTAACAGCATCAGCTCAACTTAATAATCAAGAGGATTTCTTCCACCCTTCCATATGGAAAGCTATTAATTAACTAATGAACACAGATTAGCATAACAACAATAAGACTCTTAGGAAGCAGGTTAAAGGGAAGACAGCAGTAGGTAATGCCTGAAGAAGAATTATCCAGATGGAGTTACAGACTACTGAAGCTCCCCAGCGAACAAATCTAGGAGCAGACACACAGTATTTTCACCGATGACTCAGAACAAAATATAGAAATATGCCAATGCAACAGTGACATGTCAAATGAGTGTGAAACATCATTTTGATTCAAAGATGAATACTCCCTCTGTGAAACAATCAGGGGAAATAAACCCTAAGCGTGAAGAATCCCATTTCACTAGATTTTCATTTCATCAGATGCTATGTTTGCTTTTCAAAGATATCAGAATCTGTATCAATCCTCACATTCCTATTCTCAACTCCTCACCCTTAGTACCATGTGCTTCGGGTATGCTCCATGCACATTTGTTCTCAGCTCCCAGGTAAGTTTCATTAGCATGCCGTGCACTGCACGTACTTATCTCCCAAGCTGTAATCTGAACTGTGTGCCTGTAAAATGCACCAACCATACCAGTTCTTAAGCAAAAGGAGGAAAAACTATACGTACACATGAGGGACTGTAAGTAACCGTGCTGGTTTTGGCTGGGAGAGAGTTAATCTTCTTCATAGTAGCTTGTATGGGGCTATGTTTTAGATTTGTGCTGAAAACAGTGTTGATAACACAGGGATGTTTTAGTTACTGCTGAGCAGTGCTTACACAGAGTCAAGGCCTTTTCTGCCCCTCACCCCACCCCACCAGCAAGTAGGCTGGGGGTGCACAAAAAGCTGGGAGGGGACACAGCTGGGACAGCTGACCCCAACTGACCAAAGGGATATTCCACGCCATATGACGTCATGCTCAGCGTACAAAGCTGGGGGAAGAAGAAGGAAGGGGGGGATGTTCAGAGTGATGGCGTTTGTCTTGCCAAGTCATCATTGCACGTGATGGAGCCCTGCTTTCCTGGAGATGGCTGAACACCTGGCTGCCAATAGGAAGTAATGAATGAATTCCTTGTTTTGCTTTGCTTGCGTGCACGGCTTTTGCTTTACCTGTTAAACTGGCTTTATCTCAACCCACGAGTTTTCTCAATTTTACTCCTCTGATTCTCTCCCCCATCCCACTGTGGGGGGAGTGAGCGAGCGGCTGTGTGGTGCTTAGTTGCTGGCTGGGGTTAAACCACAACAGTAACCTAGTACTGCTCCAGAAAAAGATCCAGACTGCTTGGGCATAGTCCTCTGAAAACATCGCCTTGCTGCTCTGAAGTAATAAAGAAAAGCACAATGTTAAGTACTATTCTAAGAGCAATACAGAAGAATACCAAAAATTTACAACTATCTAAAATCCTCATGTACTCACATCACAAAAGAATGCAGTTCTGGTTAGTCCATCTCAAAAACGGTATCATAAATCTAAAAAGCTACAGAGGACTACAGGGATGATTAGATGTATGGGGAATTCCCTTCAGTTCAGCTAACAGATGACTGGAGGATGCAATATGATAGAGAGCTATAAAAATCACAGAGGATACTGTAGAAGAAAAATTAGAACAATGATCGGGTATTTCTCATAATTCAAGAATGAATGAAATGATCAGACAGCAGGCTTCTCTCAAATAACATAATGTTGGGGTTTTTTTCCAAAAACACCTGTGAAACTCATTACCACCAGACAAGTATAATATAAAAACTAAGAAAATAAAAAATACAAATGCATTCCAGAAAAAACTGGACCCATTCGTGGAAGAAAAGTTGATCAACAGTCATTAAACACAAAGATGCTACCTTGAGCTCTCGAAACTACTAATTCAAATAAGGTAAAGTGTATACTAGTGAAAGGATTATCCTTATTTTTTAGACCCTTTCTCTAAAGCAGCAGCTAGAGGCCATCACTGGAAATAGAACTCAGCTGGGCAGATGTTTGGTCTAATCCAGCCATAACATAGCACACATCCAGCTTGTTTTGCTGGGTGGTGACTTGGAGGACTTCAACAAATCTTCTCAGAATCGGAATGATTCATTTGTCTGATTTCTTCCAACAGGTAACCTGCCATAACAAAATCAGAGCTAGTCGATCTCTTCCTTTCACCCTTACTATTAGTCATGCTTCACAGTCTGAAAAACTGCCCCGCAATGAAGACAGGCTGCAATGAGAAATTGAACTTCTTCATGAAAGGATGATTGTCATGGTCCTGAACTCCAAGAACGGCAGGTCAAAAAAAAGCCAATCACACAAATTGTTGGGGTAGATGATATAAACAATTTGTTCTTGGATTTTAAGGATACTAATGTGCTCCCTTATGCTCTCATTCTAGAAGATTATTTCAACATCTGAAAGAGAAGATTGTATGACCAGTGTCAGGCTACCCAACCTGATCCTGAAACCTCCCTCAGAAGGGCAGGATAAGCCATAAACTAAGTAGTACCCTGAGAAGATAGTAATGTGTGAAACCCTGCCCCCCCCAAAAAACAGACCACAGCAAAACGAGAACATTTACAAAGTTTTAAAGAAGGGAATTCTTCTACAAAAGCCTTTGCTCAACTGTTCTTGAACCTGTTAGCGCTACCCAGACCCATACCGTGTAAAATAGCTTAGGGTGACAGGGACCTCTGGACCTCACTTCGCTTAATCCCTGCCCAAAAGAGAACTCATTTCAAAGTTAGATCAGGTTGTTCAGGGCCTTGTTCAGTCAAATGTTAAATATCTCCAAAGATGGGAGATCCCATAGCCTCCTCCACCGCCTTCACCAACCACGCTTACTGTGATTTTTTTTTTTTTTGCCTTCTCTCCAGCTGGAATTTCCCTTTCTGAAACTTGTAACCTCTTGTCTTCTCACTGCACACCTCTGAGAAAAATCTGGCATTTCTAATATCAAGACAGCCTGAGTTAGCAAGTAAATTGTACAGCGAAGGTATATGATACTCTTGAGCCAACCTGACAGCTCACCACTGCTAATAGGGGCAGACCAGCCCTGTTCATGTCCAACAATCTAATTTCAGCCCCCTGTGCTAGCTCTGCAACCTCAATGGCTGCACAGATAGCCAATTTGTCTTTCTAATTTGACAGAAATCCATTCCCTTGTTTAATTCCTATGTCATCTCAGCAATATTAATATGTTCAGCACAGGGTCACAAGGGAAAAAGTAGAGCTGCAGGTACAGAGCACCCCTTTTTGGAGGGGGTGGGGGGAACAAGCTATAACCTGTGAATTTAGATTTAGGTGTCACAGAACATCATATGCTAAAAAATTTCAACCTGCTTTAATAAACTCCCAGCAATAACTAAACAGTCTTACGCATGCTTCCTACTTCACCCTCTCACCTATGGGATGACATTTACATTTCTTTCCTTAATAATACCACCTATGTCTTGTCTCATCCACAAAGACAGTTATTAAAACAGTGCTTAACTGATACTAATTATATTTGGCATTAATCACCACCTGAGCTAAACAGAACATAATAGACAGGAACCATGTACATTTGATTAGGGGATGCCATGCCAGCTGGAAACGGAAGAGCAGTAAATTCATTCGGTTCATACACATGCTCGTGTATGGTCTTCACCAAGCCAAAGTCACACAGGTCAAAGGTGTATATCAGCCTATGGCACTGAATGACCGCGCAGCATTTTACATTTTAAGTTACAGGGCACTATGGGGACCTTACTTCAAGTAAACACCATTAGATTTGTTGGAAAGTAATTAAGTACCGAAAAAACCGCATACTTTTTAATATAGCAAATACTTACACACACTAAAGAAAACTGTCACAGGACCAGCATCCAAAGTCATATTTGGCAGCTAATGACAACTCAAGCTTCATCTTTTATAACAATACTTCAACTTATACCAAATTACAATCATTTTCCAAACTAAGCCTTTTGACCATGGGCTATCTAGAACCTGTCAAAATGCATTATTGGTAATAAAGGAAAAGCATTTCTACACAGCTTTAGAGGAGCTTGGTGAGAGAACAGACTGAATCTTTCCAGTTTTCATACACTGCACGCCATAGTTTGCAAAGTCTAAAAAGGTCAGCAATTTATGAGATCAGAACTAACATATCTCTTACCTTACATATAAAAAGTAGTTTTCCAAAGGAAAACTCGACTAATCTAGAGATCAAAAAAAAAAGAACTATGAAAATACTTATCAAAGATTGAGGGAGCTCACGGTAATCCATACTTACCCTGAAGGAGAGTTAATTAAAAACATTCAGATTTTTTTATTAGCATATCTGAATTCCTCTAGTCCATTATTCTCCCCCAAGGCTCAGTATTTCCGTTTGAAATCAAGACAAGCATCACATAAACCACCACCGCTCCCTGCTCCATCCTCAGATACGTTGCACCACCTTTGATGCTTCCCTAGCCAACTGTATTTTGCACGATTGCTACTGCCTCAGCTGCCACAAGAAAACATCGCTGAATCCTCTACCACTCCCTGCCCAGTTAAAACTTGCTGCCATCTATTGTCAGACCATTCACAGCTCTGCCCTTTCCCATCGCTCCAGGTGTGGCTCCACTGCAAGGTGCCAGCCTCTACTCATGACCTCCATCACTAGCACCAGGTTCACCACCCTCCCCCAAGTCCTCAGATTTTTACATAAGTACCTTTCCAAGTGATCCCACCAGTTTGCTTGATCAGTTCACACCTCCCAACTGCCACACACAGTTACTTCTCGCCCTCATCCCCAAGTAGACGTTTTACCAAACAGTGTAGTCCTCTGACTAAATTAAGATCACCACTGTCCAGGTGCAGTCCTGAAACACGATTCACTCCGTGTTTTTCCACAGTTGCTAGTGAGAAAGAACAGGAGCAGAGCGCATAACCCTTTCAGTCTCTGGGGTCTCACATCCACCTTTGTAAAGCAGCATACACGACGAGCTGCACTCCTCCTCTCCTTCATCACTCCAAAGACCTGATGATTTTTGAGAAGAAGAAACACAGAACAATAACCCTAAGCAGTTCTCACAGCTCTTCTGGAGCCAAACCAGCTCAAAGCCTGATTCTGGGTCCTTAGCCTCACAGATAGCTTTAGCAAATATCTCTGGTTTATAGGGCTTCCTTAGGAAAAGCCATCTAACTAATTCTTGTCAGTTCAGTGTTGTCTATGAGACTTCCAAGAGCAGCTATGGAAAAGAAAAAAGAACAAGAAAAAGCTAATGACCGCAACAAGTCAGCTTTCATACTGTCAGAGGCTGGAGGGTGAAAGGAAGCTAGAAATTCAACAAGGATCCTAACAACCATGTGCTTACAGACCTGAGACTTAGTTTTATCAGCAAGTTTAGCACCTATTCTTCAACAGAAGCACAAACATTACCATAAAAGGCTTGCATCTTTTCACTATATTAACATTTTTATTTACTTAAACTCCACATTAAGTTGCATTTCCCTTTCTACAGCAGCAGGGCTAGGCTAGGGAAACTATGCCAACACAAGCAACGTTAAGTTTTCCAGCACAGGTGCAAAACTTTGGACATGCCGCTCCATGTGCTATCAGTTTGATACTGAAAGCTACCTAACCGCCAGCTTCCTTCCACACACATGTTGTGTCTCATAATACTACTTATTACGTATTTCCCCTACGCAGTCAAACACTTCTGGTAATTACAGCAACTGCGTTATTTTTAAAACAGATACACAGACATTATGAGATCGTCCAATAATCTACGCAGTTATGTTTTGCAAAGGCATGCATGAATCAAAAGCAACTCAAAGCTTAAAATGCATCACTGTTCGCATACTTTGAGAAGTTTTTTTCTAAAAGGATTAGTGTTGCTAAGCTATCCGCCTTTACTTTCCTGTTTGGAAACCTAGTCAACATTTTTCAGGCTTTGATTTTACAAGGAGTAACACACAAGTATTTTGATGAGGACACCTGCAAGTAAAGCTAATCGCCAGTCGCTTTACAGTCGGGATGCTTCAGCTAGACATTAAACTCGCAATCATTCAGGCTTTGGTCATTGATCACTTATCAATACCAGGCAAACTTTCCTACTATTTGCTTGGTTCTTTTGAAATCCCTTTAATATCGACAACTTACAAACTTTATTTCTGTTGGAATCACATTTTGATATGACAAATTTTGTGGGGAAGGCTTTAAGCTAGCCATTTTCAGAAGATCTGCAAGTAAGACCTGTAAATGACACAGGCCAACATACAGCTTTTCATTCAAAGGAACAAAAAACTTTTGCAAGGATGCGGGACTAGGATGCTTTAACATCAACAGTCTCTACAGCCATTGAGCTCCATCGCAATTCTGATCTTTGCCGTCTGGACTTTTTTTTCCACGCAACCATGGAAAATAACACACCGCACATTCACAGTCAGCACCAACAGCTAACTGGTAATAAAAAGATGAGGGGGCGAAGCACCACTAACAGCTTTGCTTCAACGCGGCAGCACCGTGAGCCTCCGGCCG
>NW_009207325.1:0-70565 GCF_000690835.1 Fulmarus glacialis | reverse complement strand
CTAGCAATACAGAATACACTAGTATCTTTAGCTACTGCTCAGTTCTGGGATCCCACTGTTCAGAGCACTTTAATAATGAATGCCTGAAATAGAGAAAAATCTAGTGCTGGTCATCATATATGATATAGTAAACATATATGTAAAATAAATATATATCTATGTACAGTAAATATAGATATGTATATAAATTACAGTATACAATAGAGTGAATCAAATGAAAATTTTTATTCTGCTAGTTGTGGGGAAACCTCATTATAATAAAGAGGAGGAAAGAGAAGAATAAGGTAAATATTCAACTTGTTTGACAAGTGGGTTTTTTATGGACAAAACCAGGTAGTAAAAGTAAGTTAAAATAAGAATACCTTTCCTGGAGAAAATTCCATTATAACAGCACTTAAGGCTTTTTGTTCATTTTGCCTGAAAGACAATGACAAGGTAAAATACAGAAATTCTCAGCAAAACAAAAAGTTCAATGTGAAGTATTTTATTTTGTGGTGAGATGTTTGCTCTGAGGCAGTTCAGCATCAAACATCATCACCTGTGACTCTGCATAGCCTGCTGGGAGCTGTGGTTCAAGAGTCTTTTGCCCCAACTCTTGGCTATAACCTGTGCCATCTTGCTCTGCTGTGAGCTAGAAGACAGTGGAGGTTTCCTACACTGAACTGCCTGCCTGCCTGCCTATATTGTTGCCTATGTCTCTATATATGACAGTTTTCAACTGTATCATTATGTTCTATCTAAATTAAAATGAGGTGTCCACAAACGAGTTCCCACAAATGAGAAAATACTATTTAGGTGATATCAGCCGAACAAGACTATCAGCTTTAGACTGCAATTTAATCTGTTTCATATTCTCAAGCAAAATTTTTCTGAAGATATTTGACAAAACCCTGAATTGTCTGAGATATCACATTGTTGGATTCTTGTGACAGCTTATATGGTCTTTCAAATTCTGTGGCTTTTTTTTTATCCACAAAGTTACAGTTAGATTTAAAATGGCATTAAATCCAGACTGTTTTCTGAATTAAGACTTTTCTCATTCTCAGTTGCCCTTTCTTTAAAAATGAAGTCTATATCTTTCAAGTTATTAACACTGTCAATATTTTCCTTTTTAGAATAAAAGTATTTTAATTTAAAAATTAGTAACACTGTTATCAAAACTTTCTACCTCTTCACAACTACGTTCACAATAAAAAGAAATGTGAATAGCCAAATTGATCAATTAACATTTCAAAAGGCTAAGCAGTGACAATATATGTCACTCAGTCATTTCCCATTTATTAATTACAATGAAAAAACCTCAACAGAGGATGAGAAAGAGGAAACTTTTGATTAACCATTAAACAAAGATCTGTTAAAGGTCTTTGTTTTTTAATATTTTAAACTCTAATTTTAGTTTGAGCCAATCTAACATCTCACCTTACTGAAAACAAAATAATATAGTATTTCAGGGCAGCAACTCAATATCATCCTTAGAGACAGACAAATAGACACATAGACAATGTTAAGTAAATCAGCTGTTTATGCTCAACTCTACCGGGCCTGGCTGGGATGGAGTTAATTTTCTTCATAGCAGCTTGTATGGTGTTATGTTTTGGATTTGTGACCAAAGTGGTGTTAATAACACAGGGATGTTAACACTGAGTGGGGGAGTGAGCAAGTGGCTGTGTGGAGCTTAGCTGCCAGCTGGGGTTAACCCAAATCATCGACCCATCTTGCATTATTTTAAGTTTTTTTATTGTTGCTTTTCTTAATTCACTACATTCCACATATATCATCTGCAAAATACTATCTAAATTAAAGTTTTACTGTATCAGAGATTAGGCAAATGTGAACAACAGGCAGAAATTCAAAGAAAGCTAATTCATCCCGTCGGAGACAGGTATCCCAAGTTTTCAGCCCAGAGGGACACATTTTCCACACCACTGAAAAGCCCCCAAATAGTCAAATAGAGTATGTTACAGTAATCCAGGTTACAGTAGCAAAAATATGGACAGCAATGACAGACCATACAGGAGAGGAGAGATCACAGACTAAGCGACCCACATATAATAGAAAGAGACTTGAGACTAGCACTATCATCTGAGACATTTTTGTTGACCTTATTTCCTCATTCTCCTTTAGTTTTATTATTAATATATTTGAAGATGCACACACTAAGTTGTTAGTTATAATAATATCTGCAGTTTAAAGTTTGAGAGTTTTCCATTGTACCCTCAACTCTGGCATTTCTTGAAAGTTTTTCTTATCTTTCCAAACATGTACTGGCCTAGTTTTAGTATCTGAAGGTCAGCAGTAGCAATAGGAATTATACAGCTTAACCTGGCAGTGCTAGGAAATGCTAAAATATCCTTTCTCTTTCTTTTCTTTTGAATTGTCATTATGAAACATTATTTCCATTTCTTCCTTTTTGTTTTAGCTTACCACAGTCTTCTACTCACATTTAGGGTGCACTTAGACTTTCTTATATAGTGACTATGTTTAGAAAACATACCTTCTATTCATCAGATCTACTACAGAAATATTTTCAGTATCCTTAACTATCTGGAGGCATTATGCATGCAGGCAACTTTTTATTCTTATTCATCTATTCTTCTACTCTCTCATTATCTAAAACAAAGTTAGGCAAGCAGTATATTACCTCCACATTTCTGCAGCCATCCTCAGAGGTCTCCTCATCTCTTATCACTTATCTGACAACCAGCAGACAACCTCCACATGTTATTTGAACACATTTCATTTGCTTAGTTTAAGAGCTAGGACAAAAAATACTTTATTTATTTACCTGGTTTAAGGTATTTCACATAAACATCAGACTTGGCATTTAGTCAGACTCCAGGGATCATGCCTACAAATTAGGTAGCCCAGAGAGACACTTAATTGGGATTTGGATTATTGAGACAAAATGTGGCTGTTGGCGACAGTCCAGATTCCTAACGCTTTGCAACATTCTGTCAAAAAACAAAAAAACAAACCAAAACAAAAAAGTTTAGCTAGTTTTAACATGTATGGAGACAGCTCCAGGACAGCATGAAAAAACCTTTGCTTTAGAATAAATTTTCTGGCTCAACCAGGACTTGACTTTACTATAAATGTAACTCAAGTAAATATCCCTAAGGAACTTAGGAAAAAGAAGTGTTTACAGTTAAACTCTTATATTTCTTTACCATGATTTTAAAATGCCACATTCATCAAACAGCGTACTGTTTCTTCCACGGTAATTTGGAAAGGACAGTAATGATTCATAAAACAAGCTGCTACTAATGCTCTGGAGGGCATAGACTTGTTTTTGTATTAGTTTTGTAATTTCTTCTAGATGAGGTAGATAAGCCCTTATCTTCTATAGATACCAAATGGGATATTAAATATTAAAGTTGCCAGTAATTTGGTGGTCTACTGTGGGCAATTAAACTGCGGTGCAGGTTTTGTTGATTCAGTCTCTCTACCCTTATTTACTTACATGTGATAATTCTGGTAGATGAAAACAAATCTGGAAAAAATGCCTCCTTCTGAATGAAAAAGTGGAACTAGATTTGTATGTTTAACCTTTTGTAAATCTCGGAGGTATTTCAAAATGGCATCAGGCTAAATATATTAAAATTGGTCATCAATTTTCTGTTAATGTGTTTTTCAGTAAAAAAAATGCTCTCCACAATTCCTTTTCTTTTTTTTTTTTTTAAGGGGGAGGGGAGAATGCCAGATTTCCTTAAAATATATTTTCATTATTTAAGTCAACATAAATTTTGGGGTATTGCCTTTATTGAGGTGGGGGTCTTTTTGTGTGATTGTATTTTGTTTTTACTAGATCAGTCTGATATTAAACAGTTTCTATTTGAGCTACCAGGGACTTTGTGAGTGCTGTAATTTAGATGTGTCTTGTCCTCATTCTCTTTCAAGTCTAGCTTAGATTTTCTATACGTATTTGTTGATGCATAGAAAGTTCCCTTTTCCGGATTCTGACACTGAAAAAAAAAAAAGAGGAGTCTTCCACTCCATTGGCTAGAACTCATACAGCATACCAGGGCCACTCAATTTCGGAAACCAAAATGTTTCATTTTTTCAGCAACGTGTAACAAGCATTTTGTTATTTGCTATTTGTTGTGGTTTAACCTGGCAGACAGCCAAATACCACAGAGCCGCTCGCTCACTCCCCCCCTCCCTGGTGGGGTGGGGAGAGAATCGGAAGGCTAAGAGTGAGAAAAACTCATGGGTTGAGATAAAGACAGTTTAATAGAACAGAAAAGGGAAAATAATAATGACAATGATAGAATATACAAAATGAGTGATGCACAATGCAATTGCTCACCACCCGCGCTGACCGATAACCAAGTAGCGATCGGTACTTCCTGGATCACGCCTACCATTCATATACTGAGCATGACGTCACACGGTATGGAATACTTCATTGGCCAGCTGGGCTGGCTGTCCTGATTATGTTCCCTCCCATCTTGTGTACCTAGCTCAGTCAGTAGGCATGGGAGCTGTCCTTGGACTAGGAGGGCACTTAGCAACAACTGAAAACATCAGTGTGTTATCAACATTCTCCTCATACTAAATCCAAAACACAGCACTAGGAAGAAATTTAACCCTATCCCAGCCGAAACCAGGACAGTATTTCAGAAATATTTTGGAATATTTTCTTTCACAAATAATTTTATATGTTCCTAGGACAAAACCAAATTTTGATGTATGGAATCTCTAGATCATATATACAAACCTCATTATTTTATAATCGTATGTGTATGAATATTTAGGATGTAAGAGGTTGTTTGCTTGAGCAAGAAACTTTTTCTAAGCTTTCCACAAATATCTCATCATACTTGAGGGAAGAAAGGACAGGTACCACCTAGCAGGGAATGCTCTGTAAGTCCAGGCCCTCTCTTGCCTTGTGGCGTGTTCATATAGCTCTGCCATCTGTTTTAGCATGAGGTACTCTGCATTGATATAATGACATCCATAAAGGGAGTTTTTCCCTTATAACTACATAATTAGAAAAAATCACACTGCTAACTAATGTCGTTATGTTAATACACAATCAATGAGTGGGCAAGGTCTACTGAAGCATGAGGCTGCATTTAGATGTGGTCTTTGGGCACAGATGAGTCAAGATAACAGAAAAGCATTCCCATCTTGTTCTCACCACTCCCTTACTTCCTCAGCAAAGATAATCACTCATCAAATCTGCTAGAAAAAATCCATGCGTGGCTACCCCTCGTCAAAATAATAAAAGTGAAAACCCAGCAACACTGTGACTCTAATACCAAGAGTGATTGCTGTTTTCTACCATTTTGACATAAGCAGGTTGGGAGCATAGTTTTGCAGGCAGGTCTAAGGTAACAGTAATCCCCAGGTAGGGTGGAGTGATGATCAGATCATAAATCTCAGTCCAGCTCATAACATCTCAGTCCAGCTCAGGTGCAACCTCTTCAGCATGTCTGGCCATGGCCTGAGTGTGTGCTTATCCTCCAGCTACTGATACAGGTGAAACTTCTGAAGAATTATTCAGCTTCCTTCAAACTACACAGGTGAGATCCCACTAGCCATGGATCCTTGGTAAGTGGAAATTAAAGTAGCACCCAAGTATGGTATGAGTGGGAATTACATTTCTTACGGACAACTGTCAAAACATCCCCTAAGACGAACTACTTTATACCATCTTCTGCATCATTTTGGGCTTTGTCCATCCCTGGAAGACTTTGAAAAGCGGCTGCTCTAGAAACTGTGTGTTCTTCTGTTTGGATTTTTTTTCTCTTTATGATTGATCTCTTCTTTCCGATTTCTCTGCATGTTTGTTGGTCTTTTTCTTTATATATTCTCTCTGACAGACTGCAGCTCCTTTTTCAGTGCATTTATTTAGTTTGTTTTCTTCTGCCTTTCTGTCTATTCTTCATCTCCAATCTCCTGCAGATGGATGAGGGAATGATCACGGTAAAGTTTGACTCAAATTTTCCGACATGCAACAGGTGAGGGGGTTCAAAATCAGGCAAAACTTGCCTGCCCATCCATATGTAGAAGAGACACTGAAGCAGTTGAAGCAGACACCTTCAGAAGAAAATATTTTAAAAGTATCCTCTACTTAGATTGATAGATATGCCAAGTATAGGAGTGTATAATGTTGATAAAATTATACTGCATTAGACTCCTGTGCTCTTAAATCCAACTCACACTCCCTTGACATGGGCTGACTTTTAAAAAAACAAAAATACTCTTCACATTTTCTAAACATCCAGTACTTCTTAAACCTGGCTTCCCTTCATAAATCTTTCTTTTCCTGATGCTTTGTATGCCTTTGTAGAGATTTCATTAAAAGAAATAAACATACATACATTTAAAAAAACAAACCCCTTCTATTCATTTCCTTATTACAGCATTCAAGCTCTTTGTGGCACCGTGCCTATATTACCAGGACTAGGTTTTTGCAAATGAAACTCTTTCAATTAGTGTTTCAGGAAGCAATTAAATTGTCTAAAATGTATTAATGAATACATTGAAATCTGGAAGAGTACCCTTTTTCTAATACTTCCATTATTAATGCACCATCTGTTTTGTTTTGCTCCCTCACTAGTGTACAGTTTCAGTAACCTCATGTCCACAGAAGACAGTATTCTCAAAAAGCAAAGCCAAGAAATTTAAGCTGATAATCAGTCTTAATTATACAGTATATATTGCAAATAATTTTACAGATACAACAATCAAGGGTGGTTTTTTTTCTCTTTTATTTCTCTTTTATTTAAATGTTCTGTGTGGCAAAGAAGCTCTCTGAATCACTGTAGGTTTGATCTTCGTTTTCTTGCAACAACAAAGACAATTAAATATTTGGCTTCAGTGTCTGGGGTTATTTCTATAGCAGGCAAAGAAGCTAACTTTTGCACAAGGACACGTACAATAACGAGGCATAGGGGCAGTAGAGCTTTCATTAGAGAAAAGACTAGAGGCATCAGAAGCATTTGGGGTATTATTTGTGTAGAGTACTTGAAAGAATTTGAGCTAATCGAGATATTGCCATGTGCATCACCATCTGTAGAGAGCATCCATAAAATATCCTGAGGTGATAACTTAAAAAGACGTATGAAAAATATTAATTTATTCAGGCTGCCAGAAGTATTTCTTTCTGTTTTAAAGGTAGGAATCATTTCATTTGACCTCAAACCAAGCTAAAGCATCAAATAGTTTCAAATCTGCCCTAAACGGGACAGATTGCTTACTTGCACACTTGAGTCTTTTTCATGGGGTGAAACAAGGTGCAGGGGAAGATGCCACACTGGCTGCCATTACAGCGAGGGGCAGAGCAGCCATTACCCTCTCACTTCAGTATCGAACAGGTAATTTTTAAGGATCAGAAGCAACTTTAATGTTTCCAGTCCCACAGTAGCTAATCCTGAATATGTGTTTAGTTATGGAGATCCTGAGATACATTGCCTCATCTTTCATGGTTGAATTAGGAACACAAATGTTTATAAAACTAGAAGATTGCAAAACCTCCCTCATGATAAATTTCTGTGGGCCCTCCAGCAGTTTCCACAAAGAACATGAGGCATATCTGTTGTTTAGGATGAAGGCTCTTTTTTTTTAAAACATGAGGCTCTTTTTTTTGAAAAGATGAGGCCAGTTGATGGCAAAGGGACTGTGGTGGGATTTCTTTGGAAACAGCTAGACCTTTAGACATGAAAGAGCCTAAATCTGTGCAGCTTCAGAGAACCAGCTTCAATGTGCATTTCAGAAAGGCCAGAGGTGATGTGCATCAGGAAGGACTGGTGGTGAAGGGTATTATTTTATTTCGATTTGTACCTCTGGTTGCTTGGGTTTGGTGTCAGGGGGCGATGGAGAATGAAGAGGTTTACCATTTTTATGTATTATTTATATTATTTCTACAGTCCAAATTTGAAGTTTTAGTTCCTTTTTCATTAGATTTCTGTGCAAATAATAACTAGTCCCATGGCTGTGTAACATAACAGGACTGGGAAATGGATTGGTACGCTGCAAGAATTTTTTCAGATATGCAACAGTTTACTACACTTTGCTGGTCAGTCTGCCAGCTGAAAGTCAAACCCCCTTCCCAGGAATAAAGAAAGCAACGTATAGAGCATGTGTGAGCAGATGAAAGGAGTCCACTATCAGTGTGAGGATTTTTTTATATAGCAGGTGTGTGACTGAAACAGCATAGACAACTACAGAGTGCAAATCCAAGGTCCTCAGGTTCCGCAGGCTGTGCTGTGCTTCATACCATTTGATCACTTAAAAATTAGCTTGGGTGTGTCCCTCTGAGCTGCATTTGGGTCCAAGCCCTCTGAGAAACCTTTGCTCTGATAATTTGTAGGAGCTTGAAGAGAAAAATAAAAATATCATTTGTATTCACTTTAAGGAGGCTTTTTATTACCAGAGCAGTGTGAAGGGATCTAGTATAAAGGAGATTTAGTCCTTAAATTTTAAACATTATATAAAAATTTAAATTAGTCTCTATTCTTCAGATTTTTGTCATTATGGAAAGGTCAGAGATGATGAATTGTTTGTTGCTGCTGCAGATATAATGTACTGTACAGTTCTATTATTTGCTGTTGAAGAAAACATGATTTATTGGACAGTGTCAGAAAATATTTGCTCCAGGCCTGCAGTATATGAAATATATAGCCTGTATTCAGCCATGCTGCTTAAGGCAACTACCGTACAATCTTCTGAGGCTAAAACTGAGATCTTTCTACTAGTCTAAATCATTATCAGCAGGAACACTATGTCTTCAAAATAGTTTTTACAGCTACACATCAAATGGTCTAATTAATAAAAAATAAATCAAATAAACAAAACATGCACTAAGTGGCATTTCAGATGCTACTGACCTTTACAGTTGTTTGAGGAGGCATTCTCTAAGTTGCAATCACAGTCACATGATGGGAGCCACAGTTAGAAAGTCAACAAAAAGCTGTGGCTGCTAATAATAAGTAGAAACAAGATGTAACTTTAAACACTAACTTGTGTAAAAAACCTATGTAGAAACAGTTTCCTCATCTTATTTAAGCATTTTAGATTTAATTTTTCTCCATTCCCAAATCAGAATTAAAAAGCAGAAATAAACCAAATGCTGAAAACATAAAATGTAAAGCAACATTCAGTTTGACTTGAAATTGTTTGCTTGGTTCCGATAACTTAAAAAGTACTGCATTTAACTCAAATTTAAAATCCAGAAGGTGAATTTAAATCACAAAATTGGAGATATCGGAAGAATGTGGAAGGTTTTTTAAAAGAAATTAAATCTAACCACATTTTTGCAAATGTACTCAGTTCCAGGAAATTGGCCCTTTCTAGCAAACAAAAGTTGTGGAAAATTTTGTAACCTGCTTCAGTTATGTGTTCTGATCTGTAAGTCCATCATTTCATATCATCAGTGTTTTAGCAATGTCCAAGCAATGGCCATTTTGAAAAATAACAGCTTAGTCCAGCCTGTGTCATGAGACCTTTTTTGAGCAATGGGACATTTTTTGAGCAATGGGACATGCAGCCATTTTGAAAATGGACCATTTTTCATTAGATTCTCTGAAACAGGTTTTATTCTTCAGTCTCTGCTGCTGAATTCACCTTCATGTATGAAAAATAAGAACAGAGTTATAATTAGCTCAACACAGTTATTTTCAAAGAGTATCTGGTACATCATGTCTGCTCAACAGGAGAGTCTCAAAGAGTGTGGGGAGATGGTGTGAAAAGAAATGTAAGGAACACAAGAAGCTGGGAAAACTGGCATGTGCACGAAGACACACCGAGAAAGGCAAAGAGACGTCTTTCCTAGGGTGTCTTTCGAGGATTATGACATCAAATTCTAAAGTGCTTTACAAAAATGTGGCAAATTCATCTCAGCTGGCAGCTCTGTTAATGTCAGTGGAGTTACTGTGGGAATGAACTTGTTCCAATGAAAGCATCACAAGGGGTACACTACTGTTAGACTGTTACATTGGTTATTAACTTGCTTTCCTTTCAGTGCTAAAGAGTATAGCTAAAGCTTCATGGATCTATTTTTAAACTATGTAAAGTATTTGCCTTACGGATCAAAGAAATATGAAGCCAAACTTAGCATAGCACAGACTGGTGGAAAAATGGGCTAGACTGAAAGAAATGTCTTTGACATATTCTAGCGACCCAGCATGAAACCTGGTTAAAGTTGTATAGCGTTCCATTTGAAAGGTCACGTTCAGAATTGGCTTATAACTTTGTGAGAGGGTTACTTTTCAAGTTGAAATTGTCCATAGTTATTCTCAGTCAGAGATTTTTTTTTTAATAATGAGTCAAAAAAGGGAAGTGATTTTTAAATTTTTACTTTTGATTAATTGCCTTTAGTGCATACAAGAGCAAAGGCTGAGCAGGTGGTGTGTATCAGTATCAAGAAGGTGAAAAATCTGGTTCAAACAGATGAGAAACTTGTCTCCCTGAGTGCAGAGAATGACTTGGGAAGCAGTAAAGTGATTAGGGACTGTACTGGGACTGGAGAAGGGGAGAATGGTGGCCAAACTTGTGAACTTGTTTTTAATTTTGTTTCTTTTTCCAAAAAGTTCGCTTGGCATCCCATTTTCAGTCTCTCTACAGTGGCTTTTCACTCTTGGAGCCCTCTGAGCAGTGGTCTGTGGTGTGCAGCAAGCCAAAAAAGTAGCCCCAGGCTGGATGGGGCAAAACAAAGCCCACTTGTGCTCTCTGTCTGCTCTCAGCATCAGACTTGCACAAAATAACCCCTCAGGTCTACGCAAAGAGGTCACCTCAGTGCTGCCCGGGTAGTCCTGTTTCTGATACGCTGATTGTAAAATTTGGACAGAGCTCTGGCTGAGTGTGCTGAGCTAATTCAACAACTACCCTGCCATCTGCTCCCCCTACAGACATGGTGGGTTTCCAACCTAAGCTCTAGATTAGGCATGTGGTGAAAAAGGACATGGCTAGAAAGGCTCACACAGCCTGTGCTAGATCCTGAGGTGCCATTCATTCAGTGGTGCATATAGCCAAAAATGAATTTAGGAAAACGACCTTCTCCCCTAGGTCCATGAAGGTTATCTGATGGACAGTCTCTAGGAAACAAGCCCAGCCGAGGCAGTCCTAAGAGAAGATCAGGATCTCTGCCATGATTTGTGTACTAACATGATGGAGGTGTTTTACTGACAGTTGTTGGATGACCTTTGGCCCAAATTGAGAAAGGAGAACACTGCTGTATCAGCTATTAAAACGACCTTCTCCCCTAGGTCCATGAAGGTTATCTGATGGACAGTCTCTAGGAAACAAGCCCAGCCGAGGCAGTCCTAAGAGAAGATCAGGATCTCTGCCATGATTTGTGTACTAACATGATGGAGGTGTTTTACTGACAGTTGTTGGATGACCTTTGGCCCAAATTGAGAAAGGAGAACACTGCTGTATCAGCTATTGTCCTGGCCCTCCATCATTTTTTTTTTCCCTCCATGGCCTCCCCCTTCCCAAACCCTGGAGACAAGACACGCACCTTTGCTTGTCTCACAGCTGCCCTCTGGTTTCTCATGCTGCTCCTGCAACTGCTGGAAACACAAGTGGCTTGTGTACTGGCAGAGGAACTGAAGATGGGCTCGAATGATGAACCAGGTGCCTCCTTCGTGGCTTTACCCTGGATGGAACCCATCCTGTTCATCTACCAGTGCAGACACAATCTCAAGCTAACCCTTCTCCTTCCTTTTCTGTTTAGCATCCTGAAATAGCTGAAAACGGAGCCCTGTTTTCTGTTCCGTCCACCTGAGAGGACAGAGAAAAGCTGCATGGGTGCCTCCTCAGCGTTGCCCATTTCTGGGCAACAGAGAGCCCTACTCCTCTCCTTGCTGTAGTCTTTTTGCGTGGAATAAGATGCAGCGGTAAACAAAGAATAAGCTTTGCCTGTTCAAACACGTTAATGACCAACCAGTCAATACTACCTTATTCATTTATTAGAAACTGAGAAAATGCCTGTTACCTTTTGAGACCAGACTACTGCAGGTGGTGGGTTTGTTTGTTTAGTATATAAGAAATTATCGATCAGAATATTTAGTCAAAAGTTAGAATGCTTATTGTGAACGGTTGCTGAGATTTGTGGTTTTACTGGGCAAACCTAAAGCAAAAATTATTAGAGTCAGGTCAATAATATGGATTGCTCCTTTCTTTAAGATCTTGCTCAAAGAAATACAAATGAATTTATTTATATCCATTTGTAATATAGATTTCTGCATCCATTTCTAATATACTAATGTTTATTCTTGTGGGAATTCAACTGATAAGTCTTTCCTTATCATATGTACTGTCATTAAATATGTTGAATAATTTTGATACATAATTCAATGTCTTTATCCTGTAAAGTAGCTTAATAAAAGCAGTGTTTAAGGCTCTTCCAAAGCTTTAAAAAACATTTAGAAAGCAAATAGTTTATGGTTCTTGACTCAGCTTGGGAAATATACATTCGTATTTCCCAGCAGTATATACAGCCCCTTTTGCTATATATCAAAAACAGATTTCCTCCCCTATACCCTTCTAGTTTCCTATGGAACCATGTTTGTCTGCATTAGACCTTCACACATTGTAAATCATACCCTACTTACATACTGTGTTTTGTTTGTGACTACAAACAGGACCCCCATACTTTCTGTCTTGAAGTGAAATCATTTGTACTTTGGTAACCAGCATTTAATGTATGCAATTTCTGTTTGAATAAGCCTATTGCAGCTTGCTTTTATATTATTGCTTAATTATAAAGCACTCCAAATACATCATGAAAACTTTGAAGGTACAGAAAATAAAAGATCATTTGCAAGGAGAACATATACAACAGGGCACATTTGATACTTAGATAAGATTGATGCTTTCCTGCATCCCAACTACTCCTCTTCTGAGCCATGGTGCTGTATTGATAAGCACACTTATCTTTCTGTATGGTAAAAATATGTGGCTTTCTGGAATCAGTCAAGTACTACAAAAACTAGTGGGGTCTCCCTAGAGGCATGTCCTCATGTCTAGTTGTTCATATTTGTGTTTTTCAGCTGTCTCGCACAAGCATAGTGTCGACATTCGGGCACATTCATCACTTCAGCATTAGGAGGCTTATCACTTGCTGTCATAAGGTGATCCACTGACAGATGCTCTGGCATTTTCATCACCCTCGACACTGTTTCCGTTACATCTTGTATAGGTTCTCTGAAGGGAGATGACAAGCACATGCAGAGACAAATTCTTTGAAACACCAAGTAAACCCCAGTCTTTCTTTTTAAGGAATATAGAATATTTCTAGGTTATTTGAAAAGGAGTTGTGCTTTCTGAAGAATTTTTGGTCTGAGTTATTTTGCGAGGGGAATTGTCATGGTGGTGAAGGTTCTTATCCATATGAATAAAATAATTACAGTCTTTTTAGAGTATTTTAATTCTTCACGCTATATTTATTACAACTCACCGATCTCAAGGTACTTTAAAACATATCGAATAAATTTCACGTATGCATCCCTTTGTCATGTAATTAAACGAAATCACAGAGAGCTGAAGGATGGCATGCCCAAGGTCCTACCATAAATTGGAAAGCCTCTTTCAGCAGATCCATAGTACTTCATATTATATCTCTAATAAATGTATCTGCTGGTTCTTTTTTTCCCCAGAGCACTGAAGCAAGTCTGGAGTGGTCTGTATATGGAAACTCTGGAAAACAATAATGTGGCTTTAGAAATGATACTGCTGCCTATATCTCCTTTGTAATAACCTTTCTTGTTCAAAGCTAGCAGCAGAAAAAAATAAAAATTACTTGTGTTGTTATGTGCCTTTTTTTGGTAACTTGAACTATTTACAGTATCTCCATTATTTTCCTCTTCTGCAGGGAGGGCATACAAAAACACAGTTATTGTACTGTCTGTCTTAACTTAACCACAGGGCTGCAGGTTTAATATCTCAGCACTACACAAGCCTCATGTTTACAACATCCGTGAGGTAGTGAAGTTCCACTTGTAGATGGTATTGTATGATTTTTCAAGGCTGAAAGAGTTTAGGAATTCCTTGAAATTCTACCATGTACATTATAATGGAGACAATTCTTCCTTCATGAACAAGAGCAATAGCAATTATCTCTATAGAAATAGTCACTGAAAATCAGAATATAACAATACTATGTATGTGCTTCTGTAGGAGTGAGTCTGCTACCTGATTTGCTCATAAACCACCATAACCATCCTGCACCCTATACTGTGTTGAAAGGGAGGTTGTTTTTATGCTAGGGCATTGCTGTTGTCCCTCAGTGTGAGGATATTTGGTGAATGCAGTCTTCAGGCAATATAGCATAGCGATGTCAACACCTGCGTGCTTAGCCAGCATATGAAAAAGTGTAGAGAGAACAATGTTCACAAGCTGTGAACAGCAAAGCAGCTACCTGGGTGGAAGTGAAAACCATGTCTTTTCTAATTAGGTCAGAACCAAATGGTTTGAAAAGGTCCCAAAACTACTTTTGCACTTGTAGTTGGTCACTGACAGCGTGTGTATGGGATGTCTGGCAGCATTTTTAGTTCAGGCTGGGATATATGACAGTAGTTTCTGTGGATGAGCATTTTTGTGGATATTGTTTCACACTGTTGAACCTGGCAAAAAGAAGGTGCTGAGAGAAAAGCTTAAAGGAAATATTTGTCCTTTTTCCTATTAAAAAAAAATAATAATAATCATGTGGGTAATTGTTTTAACATACACTGTATATGCAAAGGTATTTTTACCTAGTTTTTCAGGCTGGGGATGGTTGTTTGTTTTCATCTGCATTTTGGCTTTTTGAGTTTTCATACTGTTGCTGTTCACTATTTTGAAAAGCTATGGAAATTAACACTTTCAGATAATTCATGGAGAGCATAACCAAGGCTTCTGTATGTTCCTTCCCCATTTCATTTCTCAAAGACTCCACGGGATAGGCAAGAACCCAACTTCTGAAATTTAGATTTATCACTGAGATGCCTAATCAATAGATCTTTGATCTCAGTAGGACTCTCCCACTAGGAGTTGGACTAGGTGCAGACTTACTCAGAAGAAACCAGCCTTTGTGTGGCTGTTCCCGCTTTCTGAGCACTGTACATTTGTAGGGGTTAGTTTCCAGGCTAGCTAGCTCAACAGATTTTTTCCCCATGGTTATTTCAATGTATCAAGGCATAAGACCAAGGCAGTCCAGATATGTTGGATTACATATTCTCTTCTGGCTGTATTCTCCTGTTTTTCTAGTACATTTTCTGGGCTAGTTGTATTTGTTCATTTATTTGGCTTTATATAGTTCTGTTCTAACATTTGAATTGAGCCAGCAAGGTACACCTATTCAAAAGACTGTTTTGTGAGTAAGAATGATCTCCGGAACAAAAATCACTAAATATTCCAGGTAAAATTCACCCTTTCTAATTATAACCTCTCTGGTAGGCCTGAGAGGTGTATATAAATTTTTTATATTCACAACAAAAAGAAGCTTGTTCATGAATGCCATTAGTAGTGTTGCTCTCTGCACTTAGGAAAAAGGCAGATTCCAGTCTTTAGCGTAACCAAATTATACAAGTCTAGTGAGCAGTGATATAAATAACAGCACTGATGTCTTCAAGCATCAACTGATGTTTGCTAGACTTGACAGATTCTAGTAATTGAAGAACCTGTGATTGACTTAGTGATGCCTGTGCCACTGTATGTTGCTGTAGAAAGAAGCTTTCTCTGTGTCTGTGATGAGGGGCAGGGGAGTCTAACGCAAAAGAAAAACAGAAATGGTTTTCATTTGTTAATCTCAAATGTCAGAAGCACAGATACTTTAATCATTGCTGGTTTTAAGGTCCATCCATCTACTATTACTGATTTTTCTTCTCATATTTCCCAAAATCTGAAATAAAATAAAAAGAGATACTGGCTTTCTTCTGATAGCTGCTTCTCTGCCCATTGATCGGCAGCTGATGGGTACTCTTGGATCTCTAGTGCTCTGTGGGACCTGAAAAGTTTACACAGCACATGGATAGCTACCATGATGCTTGTGCATCCCTGGAGAACTTTTTCTGTAAACTCTTGTAATTGGCTACGCAGCCGTGGTTCAGAGTGTTTGTCACAAAGCAACATTTAAAGGACTCATTTGACTTTATAATGTCTAATTTGTGCATGTTTATATCAGAAGGAGAGGGTTTGACATGAGCACAGGGGCAAAATAAGACATAAATTAGGACAGTGACTTCTCATAATACTCCAACATTCCCCTTACTCTTCCATTGTTTTCTGACACATCGTCTCTCCTGGATACGACAAAAGTGAAGCACCAGCTATATCTGTCAGCAACAGTGTCTTAAAACCCTGTTAAATGTTCTCAAACAGGAAAGTTTTAGTGCTTATAACTGGCAGAGCAGAGGAGGAGAGCCGAGTGACCTCCTTCTGTCTGCTGCTCCTCTGATACTAATTTCAGTCTGCTGAAGTCGCAGACCGGTTAGCAAGAGATTTTTAGCTGTGGGATCTGAGACAGCGTTGTTTAATAGTGGCTAGGTCTGAAAATGAAATCCTTCAAAGTTCTGGGAAGGTTTGGCTTCAATATTCATTTCAGTCCTTTCTATCGGTGGAGGTTTTCCGGAACAGATTGCACAGAAGTGTATCAGGAATGGTTAAGGTATAGCAAAGCCTGTTCCTGAGCACAGGGTTGGAAGAGATGATGTTCATATGTCTTCCACACTTATTTTGTAGGTTTGTGATGGTCAGCAGATCTAAGCCACAAGGTTCTGATAAAGATGCAAAAAGTAATGATGCTTTGGGCTAAAGGGTAGAGAATAAATCAGATCTTATGGTCCCATCGTATTCTGTAAAATCAGTCTTGGTAAAGAATATCCCTACTAATGGATTGAAGCATTTTGTCTAGGCCTGCTGGACCTACATAAAATCTTTTCCTTCTTTTTAGCTCCTTAATCTATCAAATAAATAGTCACAGCCTGTGCTTCCTAATATCTACATTTCTGGCCTCTTTAGTTCCTGGCCTGGTCTGAGAAGTCAGAAATGGTCTTTTTACAGGCTTATCTCTGGATTAACATTTTCATAATGTAGGAAACTGAAAATGTTCTGATCAGACTTTCTCTCGGCTGTAGTTGCTGCTCACAGCATGAATGTTGGCTGGAGACGCTCACGTCCAATTTTCCACAAGACTCAGGAACCATGTGTTCTCCAAGGAAAGGCCACTACAATGCCATTCATATGCCCACAGTTCAGGTTTTGTATTTTCAGAGCGCAATATATGCTTAGACTTATTTTTCTTTCTTTTTTTGCATGAAGACATTTGACAGGTTACTCAACACATCTCTTCATACAGCCAGCAGCTGACATTTACCTCAATAGTATAAAAAGATGGAGACAGTAAGAGAGAGAGAAGAGAGAACTCTTCTTCATAGAATTTTGCTGACTCATTTTTAATTTTGTAGGATGACCATCTATCATGCCAACAGATACTTTAGAGAGGAGTGTAATAATAAAAATCACTGTTAACATAAATTTAGCTATATCTCATTATTGCAAGCACTAAAAAGAAGGGGCTAACAAAAAAGCTGGATTATATTGATTTATGATTGTCCTCATTTAACTGAACTCGCCCTTGAGAAAGCACTTAGGCAGAGTTAAATTGCTTAAGTATTTACCCAAAAGAAGAAATAACTGAAGAGAGAAAGCAGTTGTTTTCAGTGTGTCTTTTTCTACTAAAGTTTTAGAGTGATTACCCTAATTGGGACTGTTAAGAGGAGAATGAGATGCCAGCTGTTGGAAAGGGGGATAATGAAAAAGGCTTTGTAAAAGAAGTTTGCAAGATCAAGCCTTTTGGAGGACAAATTATAATTTGTCTGATAAGAGTCTCCAGTGCGTTCGGCTGAACTAAAGATACAAAGAGATGACTGTTTTTTCTTTTCTTTTTTTCCATTTGTAATACATTTTAACTTGCAGGAAAACCAAGCATGTTGTTCTGCAAAACAAGAGCTCCACCAGGGACACTGCAAGGAGTGAGCACTGACTGTGATGTGTTTGCCCATCCTGGAAGTGGACACGCAAATACCTGTTCCCGCAGCAGCAGAGGGATAACAGGGATGCCCGTCTGTGGCTCCTTTTCTGTCAGCACAGGACAAAACTATTTCAAGAAGCTCTCACCGAGTGTAAACACTTTCCTCACATTTTCTTTGCCTTACCGCTGTGAATGTGAACGCTGTATGTCATCCCTTAAGCTTTCTGAAGGCACCATGAGTGTGGCAGTCCATATTTCTTCCTTGTTCTGTGTTTGCAGTGTGATGCCACAAAACCAAATGAAGGGGGGAAGAAGGAGGTGAGGAAAGCCAAGGAATGGCAGTAAGGAAGAAGAAGCAGTTTATACAACAAATAAAGCCAAATAAAAGCTGTGCAGAGACAATAAATCTTCCTGTGGTATTGCTCATGTTCCCAACATACCCAAGGGTGATACAGGGCTTGCTGAAGAATGAAGAGAGGTCTGTTGGTTATTCTTTCCACTATAGCTCTTGGGAACAACTGGTCTGATACTGGTACCTCTCTCACTCATCTCAGTTGTGACAGCATTCTCTGTCTAAGAGGTGAAGACTAAAATGTTTCAGACATCCCTGCTGTGGCTAGTGCAGAAACACTGATGAAACTATCGGGTCCTGTCACATCCTGAAGTGCTGAAGGTGAAATAAGTCCCTTCTCTGACAACATCTTTATTTTTGAAAATACAGTACGGGACTCAGACCAATTCTTTATGGACTACTCTTTGTACAACCATGACCATCCTAAACATCATATCAGAATATTTAGAATACTTACAAATCACACTTTGAATTAAAACCTTCATTTGGTAACCAGTCAGTGGTGAGGGCTGTGCTTGTTCTTGAAGAACAGAGAGGAGAATATATCAAGACATTACTGAATGTACTTTGTCTGTGTTATATTTCTATTTGAAATATTTGACAGGATCATCTAACAGCATTTCAGATGCCCTCAGATACCTGAAAGTCCAGATAGGACTGGCAGATATCCTGCATAGTCTCCAGGAAACATGTGCCTTCTTGGAGGCAGCTAGAGGCACCACAGGACGTTGAAAATGGTTGTAGTTGCCCATGTGTGGGCAACTCCATCAAATTCATTTTGTCTCATTTAATGCAAAATAAATCTCCTTTTAAGCTCCACCGACTCTGTTGACAAGTTGCTTGATTCAACTGTCTTAATTCAACTTGATTCAACCGTCTTAAACTGTCTCCCACTCTACACTGCTCTGGTATGGCCCCACCTCGGGTACTGTGTGCAGTTTTGGGTGCCTCATTATAAGAAGAACATCAGACTATTAGAGTGTGTCCAGAGGAGGGCAACCAAGATTCCATGGTTCTAATGTAGGCACTTGCTGTCTCTTTGGAAGCCCTTTTTGGTGCCCTGACCTCCAGCTGCCTTCCAGAAAGGTTTAGCTCTCCCTCAGCACCTGTGTTGTAGCTACCATTTCCAGGTATAAGACTCAGAGGTACTGGTTACAAAGGGAGCTTAGACACTCAGTACACATTTAAAAGCCACATGTGGTTATTTGCATATTGGTGCTTTGGTCTCAAACTGGGCTCCCGAGTTTCACGATGTCAAGTACAGAGCTGCAAACACTGGCCTCACGCTGGCTCCTGAAGGCGTTTTTATACACCTTATTTCAAATGCCTATGCGTGTTTGAAAGATATACATGTAAAGGGAATGAGACTTGATGCCAATTGCTCTTGAAGTGGGGAGAAGACTGTCAGGTGGCCATTATCTCATGCTCACTCTGTACTCATGAATTCAAAGATTCAGGGCTAAACTTGGTCTGTGCTAAAAATATGCAATACAACTGCATATGGAATCTTTAGTTTCAGTTTATAGGTGTCTTTCATTAAATTTAGATTTGGTTGTGGCAGGTCAGATGGAATGCAAATATTTTTCACACCCGTAGGGAAGGAGACCTTCTCACTTCTAGCTTACCTTAAGAATAAACAAATTACTACGTAGCACCCACATTAAGTGTGTGAGGCAGCAGTCTGTTTATTATTATTACAATTGTATGGACACACGGGAAAAGGTTCCAGATATCTGAAGTGCTGTCTATTCATCTAATAAATCTGATGCAAAGCAGATGGTGAAGTTTGCAGCAAACTAAGTATAAAAGTGCTTAGAATGTTGCTAGGTATGTCACAGTTTCCATTACAACTATCCATTGCTACAAAGGATTTGAAAACGTGCTTGTAAGGATCCATGCTGCACAGCACAACTTAGCAAGTAAGTCTGAAGCAGAGAGCAAATATTTTATTAATTTCCCTATATTGCAACCAGAACAAGTCATTTTGATCCACACCTGATGCGAAGTGGGCAGTGACATGCAATGTTTTCTTATTCTACCATTTGCAGATATTTTTCAGTTTAAACTATTAATCCTCACTAGTTTGGGTTTTTTTATATTATTTTTTAAAGATCTGTGAAAAGATTTCTGTCAGGATATTCCCATTATGCTAAATGCCAGGTAAATGTAATGGTTGCTGTCCCCAAAGAGCTTACAAGTTTAGGCTCTAATCATGCAGATTTTCTGCACACACCAAATTATAGACAGGACTGCTGACACTGCCTATTAGTAAGGTTTCTCAACACTTTCTGTCTAAAGATTTACAGTGGCTGAAAACTTTACCAAAATTTAACCAGTTCAAGTGAAATGCATGCATGTTAGCTGCTCTGGTAAGTTTAAGCCAAGAGTAAGACTGAATACAGGATACAGTATTTTGTTTATGTGCAAAAAATGCTTGTGACCTTTTTACTTTTTTTTTTTTTTTTTTTAAACACTCTGGTAGTCTAGTGTTTTCCATTCAACCCTTATTCTTTTTGCAGTGACTGTGATACTGCATCTTCTACCACCGCAACAGAAATCCACAAGTCAACAGTCAGCTTGGGGGAAAAAAATGCGTGTTCACTCCAGACTTACTGAAGCTTCCCCACAAATAACTCTGATGGCTCTGAGCACATTCGGGGGGGGGGGAGGAAATTTGCTGAAATTATGGCAATTTTCCCTCTAAAGTCAGCCAGAGGAAATGGCTGCAGGGTTATTGTCTCTTATGAGTCTTCAATGATTCTTCAGCTGTACAAACTAGAAAACACAAATGACAGCAGCTGGACCACAATAAAAGTACAATAAGGCAAAGAGAGTAGACTGAGACAAAGAATCAGTCTGGAGACACTATAATTAGAGGATTCAGCCTTGGTAAGAGGAAGACAGATATAGCAACAGTGGAGATAACATACAAGTGTGGAGAATGTGATATAAAAGTAAAAGAAAGGAGAAAGAGAGATTGAAAGAGGAGTTGAGAGGGGGGGAAAGTGAAACTGGCCAGGCAATGAGACTAAGAAAATGGGGTAGGTATGGGGGAGAGAGGTCTGGATGTTGCTGGGACAGAGTTTGAAAGCAGATGTCACCCCCTCAAGAAGGTCACAAGGTACCACTGCAGAATCGATCACTCAAAAGTTAAGAATACCAGAATTCAGGTTGCCTAAAAGACATAGAAAGGTGCTGTAAGATGCAAAATTTCTTGAAAAGAAAATAATCAGGGCTTTTTAATGTCTTTCAAATACTTATTTAATGCTGCATCTTACTGTCAATAGAATAGGAATAGTACCATCTCTTCCCCCGTAGGAATATCAAGCACAGTAGTCAACATTTTCAGAGTGCTCACATACTACAGAGACCTGTGTAAAAGATAAATGAGGAAATTGATTATTCTGCCCAGAGAGAGAAGATTTTATGTTCCAAATTTACTTCATTGGATCCAGAACCTTGATGCTTCTGAAAACCTCGCTTGAAGCCTGATGGTATGTTTAGGAACGTAAATACAACGGAATTTTCTAGCTAGATTTGTACCTTCTTTGGTGGCAACACCTAAACTCATATTTGAGTTCCTTTGACAAGGAAACCAGCTGCTACACCTCAGCACACATAGGGAAGCAGACAGTGGGGACTAAGACTCATGAGAATATACAAAGCTACCAAAAAGGCAATATAAACTCACCCTCAGTACCTCAGATAAGGAGGACCTTGCAGTTTCTTATGCTGCTGTAGTGATAAGTATAGTCTGAGGCACCTAAATATAAAGTCTTGGGAGCAAGATAAACATTTTAGGGAGATGTAACATAATTTACCACTAGCATCACTGAGTAAGAAATTAACAGTCTGAGAACAGAGACAAAGCTGCATATTTCATCTGCTAATGGAGGTTCTTATTCTACACTCATTACCACAGCTGATTGACACAGAAAGGATTTCATCATCAATCAATTGCTTGTGAATAATCTTCATCCTCACTCTCCAATTTGCTGAAGAATTACTTTGCTGAAATAAAAGAATTGAATTAATATTATTAATGAAAGAAAGTTCAGTTAAAAAAAAAAAAATCAATGCTTTACTGTATTAGACATAAAGAACTAGCACGAAGGCGTTATCTATCCAGAGGGTCTGAACTCGGGAGGTTGGATAATGTGCAACAGGTGAATAAACAAAGAAAAAGGTACAGAAGGCAACAAGAAGGGTTTGAAGAATGTTAACAACAAATACAGATGTGACTGTGTAGTATACAAATAACTACAAACAACAAATACCTTTGAGAATTTTGCAATTTCCTCATAGATAATTAATAGAAAGAGGGAGGAGGGAAGAGATATAGAGATTATCCAAGTCAATCCTATTTGCTATTTTCTGGTGGGGAAAAAAAAAATTGATGTCCAGCAAACACAGCCGAATTCATGTCACACTCATCTTATTTTGGCATAATGCAGGGTGTCTAGTGCCAGAAGAGATCAACAGACCATCTAGCATAATCTCCAGCCTACCACATGCCATCTAACATCCCCCAGTTACCCTTGTACTGACCTCACTAACTTGCTTTCAGCAAAAGCATAACTTCAGGAAAGGTATCCTGTCTTAATTTGAAGACTCCAAAGAATATAGGCTTCATCAATTCCCTTGGTAATTTTTCCCATTAGTTAATCAAGAGAGGTTTAGCACCTAATGCCTAAACTGAAATTGTCAATTCTTTGCTTCCACTTCTTCATTTATCTTCTATTTTTCAGTTATTTTGAAGTACATGGTACTTTCTATCTATCGAAAATATTTCTACTCTGTAATCACATCTATCTTCAGTCATTCTGATAAACTAAATAGATTGAAAAAACATTTTCTTTTGTGTTTTCTCTAATTCAAAAATAAATAGTTAGCTGCTTCTGCAATCTCTGCAATTTTTCAATATCCCTTTTAAAATAGAAGACACCTAGGCCAGGATTCAGCTCTAGCTTAAAATACGTGACTTGACTCATTTTCATAAATATCTAGCACTATTTGTGATATCCACAGGCATCTGAGATATAACACAGTGCAGGCAGAGGACTTCCAAAAGATGCACAGCCCTTCTGACAGGAAATTAGAGTCCAGGTAGGATATCCTAGAGCATATCAAATGGCAATAGACACTGAAGTTTAGGCAAAGGAATCATGCCACAAGTTCCAGACTTAATAGCATAGTTTCATATGCACATGTAAAATACACCTTACATGTGCACATGTATTTTACATGCACGTTTAAACTCCCTTTACAATTAACAATAATCTGGTCAATGCAGTCAACAATACCTAGAGAGAAAGTCAGCTAACTGAAAATAGGTGAGATGAACCACTCCTTAGATTATTGACTGTATTGAATAGGGTTTCAAATGAGTAGCTCACACACACAGACATTTATTGCCACTTAAGATATTCTAGGATATCCTCCTTGGCCTCCAGCTGCCATACCAGGCAGGCAAGAGACTACCATTATCCTGTATCAGCTGTGTGGGGATGTCTTGGATACCCTAAGACATCTCAAGTAGCCCAAGGCAAATATGTTTCATCAACAGACTGAGGCCTTTACTTCTGAATATGAAAACAGAACTATACTCCAGTCCTTGTAACATTTGTATTACGTACAGCTCAGAGCACGTCCCTCCTCAAACTGCTCCTACTCGTACTCCAGAAATTACTAGAGCTCTTTGCACTGCAGCAGTCCACTGAGGTAAAAAGCTTATTCCCTGTAGTCCTAAAATCCTTTCAGGGAATGGATGGAAATCACCTCAACTCTCATATGAGCCAGGTTCCTTTTTACAGTCAGTGGAGAGAAATTAGCATTTCTACAACATGATTTATCTGGGTTATTTTAGAGATGTACCTTGAGATGAGATGAATTGTAGCAAAGGAGTGCTTGTTTCTTCAAAGTGACAAGAAAGAGAAACTAGATTATTATCTCACATGTAAATATCTAAGCTGTAGAGATCTAAAATTTTATATGATTAGTACGACCTTTACTGTCTAAGATGTAGTTTTGCTTTAGAGAGATAAATAGACTTCTCTATGAAACTGTTGTGTAAGGCAGTGTTATACTTTCTCCACAACTCTGATTGATGGGACTCTTTAACTTCTTTCAGGGCTGCATCACCATTTAACAACGAACAAAGTATTGGATGAAATTTGCCCAAATGCTATGCTGGAGGAGAATTCAGGATGCCAGTTCTCCCAGAGGAACAGAGAGAAGGAAAGAAGAATCTGGTTTTACCATATGGAAGAAGCTGGTTTTCCTCCGTGGTGTGAGCATATACTGCTGACCCTGAAGAGTGAATGTTCCGAAGTCTGGCAATCATGTCTGCAGTCCCTGCAAAAGCCCAAAGGGTTTCTAGCATGGGAGTCACCTGGAATTATCCCTTTACTTGACAGCACTTTGCTCTGTACTGCTTAGGTTAAAGGCAGTGTTGAACAGCAGCACGCTCTCTGACATTTGAAAAGCTGTTCTCCCTTCAGCGTACATCTGTAACCTTCATTAATGTCAGTGGGAGTCAAGGATGCAAAACTGGACACCTCCGAAGACACCACTGGGGCCAGCCTTCAAAAAGATGAGATATGGGAAGACAAGAGTCACTCATACAGGCAGGAGGGACTTCAGGAGGCGAATATTTGTTACCCATTAAATGCCTATTAGCATATTGATCTGCATTTCTGGAGCATAAACCTGTAAAATACTAGGCTGTTTTGACACCAAATACATCTGAGAGCACTCAGCAGCTTGCAGAATTGAACCATCTGAGTTTTCTGTGTGCCTGCTAGGTAACATATGACTGAAAGCATGGGGTTGTTTGGTTTTCAGAAACCACCTGTGTGGAAAATAATTGTAAAGTGCTTTTGCTACTTGCTGAGACTAACTTGCTGTCTAAACCTGGCATATATTATTAGTCTGTTTCTGTAGTCCAACATGCAGACACATACGTAACATTCATAAAACCAATACTAGAAAGTATTCAAGGAAAACTGAGCTTTTAATCATGCTACGCTCACTAGAGGTTTGCCTCTGAACATCTTCAGCACATTCCAAAACATAAATAGTTTGGTATCTATAGATTGTGTCCGTTATAAATCAAGCAGGCAAAGATTTAATCTCACACTTGTAGGTTTGGAAAACAGCTTTTCTTTCTCAGCCCTGCTGCCACCACAGCAGCTCCTGCCATCCTATTTCTGCTTCTGCTGTTACTGTTTTCACTATGCCCCGCGTTGCTGTCTCTGTGTCGCACACCCGGCAGCGATAGATACGGCAGCGCGGTAATAGCAGCTACAGAAAGAGCGTAAGAAGGAACTGTGGCGGTGGAGGAGGCAGGAGCACGCAAGCAGCTCTCATCTGGAGCAGGCTCCAGGAGGGGAACACAGATCCTATGGGTACGTCTGATGTTGTGGGTGATTAACTAAAAATCAGATTTTAAAAAGTCACTGTGGGTTGTTCCAGTGTATTAATAGAGTGAGACTTGTACTGTGCAGTTCAAGCAATGCAAGTTGTCTTTTCATTAATATACTCTAATATGCATTTTCTAACTTCTGAGAGGTACGTGTTCTACTAGTATTTCAAAATATCTAACAGTTTATATCAGATTACTGTAGTCCCTAGACAGATGAATATGAAAATTACATTGTCTTTGTGCAGGGCAAAGTTCCCAGCCCATAATTACTGTAACTGAACTTTTGAGGTATCTAAATTGTTTATCCCACAAGAAAGCTGAAGTAGAACAGGGTGTAACCTCATGCAAATGAATGACAGACTATGAAAAATCTAGTTCTTTGAATCAAAGTAATATTAGAAAACACTTGGTCTTTCCTTTTTCTGTCTCTAAATTTTGTACAGATGGAATTCGAGGAACTTGGACTAAATTTCCTCTAGGATTTCCTGACATCTGGCAGCTTGGTTGGAGCATCAGCTCCAGGAATGTGCAGAATTCACAGCCTGTCTTGTGCATGCACACTGCAAATTTAGAGAACATATGCAGATAGGGAGCCTTTGGCCTCTGATGCAAGGTATTCTGCTCCTAAAATTCAGCAAATCTGATGTCTTTAGAACATGTCAGACTTCCAATATCTGCAAGATCATCAGTTCAGTGAGTGTATAGTTGGCTCAATGAATACCAGAAGCCCTCTGCTTATTCAGCATGTGCACATGTTTCTGCTTGGTAAATCCCATGCAAAAATGTGGCACCCTTTGATCAGGGAATTGATTGTCAAATCATTTTGTGGTCACATTTTTCAGGATGAAGAATCCTGAAATCCTCTCATTTACACTGGTCTCTTTTGCACTTCTATCTCAGCAAAGATAATAAATAATCAGACATAAAGATAGGACACTGCATTGTCTTGCTTGTCCATAAAGGATCTGGAGGAAATCCTAATTCATACAAGACAAGAGTCAAGCAATAGCTAGACTTTTCCTTTCATGGGAATGCCAAGGTATATCAAGCAGTGCTGGTTTTCCAACTCAAAAACAATGAATTGAGCAGTTATTGTAGACCTCGAGTTGAATTAACAAGCCCTGTGACCAGGCAGGATTGCCAGCTCAGGTTCAGCACTGTGTGAGGGTGGTTCAATCCTAGTGTAGGTAGAAGCCCAAAGCGTAAAAAAGTGTGGTCACATCAGTTCTAGTCATAGACCATGAAGACACAGGCACAAAGCTCAGCTTTCACCTCCTTCTCCTGGCTTTCCCCTCTAAAATGCATATGGATTTGTTATCTTAACCTATGTATTTACAACCAAGAATAGCCTGCACACTATCAACCCGAGTTAGCTTTGGCTGTCGTGCTGCCTGACAGAGTTTATTGCTCTGGGTGGTTACTCCTGCTGCCTACAGCTGGGTTTTACTGTTCAAAGGGGCTGTATAGCACTTGGGCTACATCTGAAACAGAACACTTGACACACTGACAGCCTTTAGCAATGTCTGCAATCGTCTGTGGACTTGTCTGGATTGTCTGTGGACCCACTAGCAGGAAGCTATTAGCACCCTTCAACAGAACAGTATTTCTACGTGTACAAAAAGAGGTCACATCAATTTATAGGCCTTCTACCACAATAAGAGCCTCAATTGCTTGCAGATGCTATTCTTGACTGGGAATAATAGCCATTGAATTAGCTGCCGAACATTAGAAACCTATTTAGTTGCTAGGAGGTCAATTCAGTTGCTCACAGATTGGTGTCCAGAGCCATATGAGATGCTGTAGTGCTGCACACAACTTCCATTTGCCACACCAGGAGGGCACAAGTTTTCCCATAAGTCCTGTGTGATACCTGCCAGCCCTGTGTTAATGCCTGACATAGTCCAGGTCATCTCAAATGACACTGGACTCCTAAGTGTGGACAGAGGAGGCACATAAAGATCTCCAAAACTATGTGCAGATTTTAAAATGTATGTGCAAAAAGCATCTATACATTGCTGATCTAAACACACAAAACACAAGGATTTAGCTATAGCTGTGAAATGCCTGTGAATGTGGCCAGTGGTAATGCTAAGATAATTTTTCTCAGGCCCTCCTGTCCTGTTTCCTCCTCTTTCCAAGGATTTAGTATTTAGTGTTTACCACCACTAATTCAAATACAACAATCACTGGGTTAAAACACCTCCATGAACTGCCTCAAAGCTCTTTTTTGATAGGATTTAGCCTTCTCAGACTCAATGGAGCAGCATCCAAATTCTCCACAAGGAATGCCAGCTTCTTGCAGCCGAGAAAAAAAAAGTAGCTGAACAATCTACCTTTAATCTGCAGCTAGCAGAATCTTTTTTTCCTCTTGTTCTCTTCCAATTGGGCAGGGGCACCTGCTGTCAAAATCCTGTAAATCAGCCAAGTCCCTAGAAAATAATCTTTACAATAGCTCATAAGAACTTCAGTATGGCTGTATAGCCTATTTATATACTCTCAGCGAGCTCCCGCTGGTTCTCAGATAGACTCTAAAGTGTTCTGCCATGTCATTTGACCACCAAAGAAATCACCTCAACAGCTACCGGTAATTAATGAAAGCACACAGAGTAAGATTCATCTCAGCTGTTTTTGGCCATCTAAAGGTTAGACTTCTCAGTTAAGACCCTGTCCCTGTAGTCCACATATTCATGCACCTCTAAAGGATAATTTATGTCACCTAACATCAATATAGACCGACATGTCCTCTGTACAAACTTCTCTTTCTCCTCTCACCATCTAGGAGACAAGCTTAGATGCTAGACTTTTAGAAAGTTTAAGTTAAAAGAGATGAATCACACCTGGTTTGACAATTTTTGAATTTTTGGCCCAGCTGGCCAAGTTTGTTGGCCTATTGAACTCCCAAACAGAAAGAGAAAATTATAGATGTGATTTATTTCATCTCAGTTTAGATATCTAACAGTCAAAGCAGGTCAGTTCCTCTTGCCTTCAAAAAGACAAATGAATGCCTAAATCACCCCGGGGGTAGATGACTGATTTTTTTGTGCAGCAACTAAGGAAAACATCAGACAACATAGTTACATTTCTCCCTTTTAGTTATCTGACGTAGAGCAAACCAGTCCTCTCCCTTGTGACTTCCCTACAGTTTCTTATCTTATTTACACTACAAATTGCTTCAATACATGTTTATAGGTAAACTAATACCTTGTCTGTGTTGGCAGTGTTACCAATTTTTCTTTCCAGTGTATTTTCTCATGATAGGCCCAAATTCAATATTTGTCACTAAAAAGTCCACTGTTGATCTGCTGTACTTCATTTGTCTAGACCAACAATCAATCAGCTTGGTTGTAGCACAAAATACTTTTAGTACCAGAAGCAGGATTTTTATTCTTGGAGGACAATGCCCAAATAATGTAAATATTGATTAATTCTGTAATTTATATATGTGTTGAGTTTCTAATTTAACTCATTCCTCACAGCTGCACTGTATGGTTGAATGATTCTACATGCTAAGACTTGACACGACCAAAGACTGACCAATCTCCAGTTTCTAAAGCTCTTTATATGTTAGAAAGCAGCATATCCCAACAGAGGAAAACAATATCTTCCAAACATAGAGCAAGATGGAAGGTACAGTCATGTCATTTCTAAGTGATACATTGCTCACTGTCACCATTTCAGGAACAACAAGCCTGATTTGAAACTGAATGTCCTCCATCCCTCTTCAGTGAAAGAAAATCAATTTGTCCATGTCCACTCCTAATTAATCGTTCTCAGGAAGATCTGGAACCTAATCCACTGTGAGGTTTGGTCTACTTTTCCTTCCTTCCTTACATTTTCCCCACTTGTTCTTGTAGGGCTATAGGACTAAGGCAATGTGTAAAATACATCAATGCTGCTATTAACCAGCAATGCCATTGTTCAGGAGTCTTAGCGACTTCCAGCACATTAGGAATAGAACTCCAGCCCTTACCATCCCTGGTGTATTTTGTCCATATGTCACCTTCTTTCTGTATTTCAACTCATGGGGGATTTCTTACCATAACTGGCCACTGCTGCCAACACTGAAGCATTTGGGCTCAAATATAATGCACTTGGACTGTAAAGAAATATGCAGGAGACAGATGGCAGGAGATGAGATTTTATTACTGTGCTGCTTCTCTCTTTAGAGTAAATCCCAGAATACATACTGTTGAATTTACACTGCCATTTGTGGATAGAAAGAAGGAACAACCACTAGACAGCACATTGAAGGAGATAGATAGCTTTCTGTATTACAAAATACATGGCACTTCCAAATACTGTCCCATACAATGAGGAAAATGGGTTAAAAACAGACAAATCAAGAGCTGAAGCATCTTGCTAGTGGTCAGAGAAAGACTGAAAGAAGATCAGGCTCGCATGCCCCATTATAGAGCAGCCTGGAAAGGAAAATACTGTCACTGGTATTGATTTTCATTCTCTTCACAAACCAGGACTGCAAAAATGCACACTGCTGTTTGTACAGAGAGTGTGTCAGCAAAGAAAGAAGGGAGGACACACGTGGGAACATCTGTTCTGAGAAACAGGTTGAAAATAGCCATGTAATAGCACGACAGAAACATCTGCACCATATGCAGCCTACCATGAGCAGAGCGTCAGGCGGGACAAGGACGTAAATAAGTCTATGAGCATTAGGTCAGGAAGAGGCTCGCTGCTAGGCAGGAAATGCTCCACTAATCCTTTTTTACTTATTGCAGTCCCATTATAATGTAAAAGGTAGGAGTACGGAAAGAGATGGGGCTTTGTGTGACATAGGCAGATGCTACAAGAAGGGCTGCATTGCATATCCGATGGCCCAAGGAACTGTTAAGGAAATGTGCTGAACAGTAATCATAATTAAGACACAAGCAGCAAGCTAAATATAACATTAGTCAGAGCTGCTGTGCCATGTGTTAACTAATACTGCAATTTTTTCTTCTTTCGAGAAGAGGAGTAATGGATTATACCATGTCTCTTCAAATAGTAATGCACTGCTGAAATTCTATTTCAGATGCAGTGAGGACATGCATTAGATCTGTTCAGTTTTTTCCTTAGACAATCCAGGGTATGCATAATCCAGCAGGCTGGAAAAAAAAGGGCAACTCTGTGAGCAACAAGTTTTCCCTGTGCAATTTTCACTGCAGCCATCAGACTGAAGGCTGACTTCTTGTTCTTCAGGTTTCAACATGGTTCCTGGTGAACTATCAAAATAATCTATTTTTGCTTAAAGAAATAAAGAAGGAAAGAATCTAGTTCACTAAGCTTTCAAATGGTCCTGCAACAAATACATCCATACCCACTTTTGCATGTAGGTGGAGGAGCCAGCATGAGTACGTTACTTAAGTGCACAAGAAAGTACTTTTGCACTATTCCTGAATTGCATATGTATCACCCTCCTCGGAAATATGCAGATAGCATCTATGCAAATTCATCACTTTTCTGCACATATCTTTAGCACAGCCCACCCATTTCTCAAGCCTTAGACAATTTGAAGTTCTATGTAAAATTCAATCTCATTCTAGTAGTTTTCCAAAGTATGTCAGACCGCGGGGGAATTCCAGAATCTTTGTGGTACGTGTGAACTGACATTCAATAGGCTTTCCTCCTTCACTAGTGATATTTTTGCTAATTATTTGTTATATGTTAAAATAATTTTGAAATGCATAAAGCCAGCACTTTGTAATCTGAGTGCTAAAAAAAGATGGTGGATCAATAAGGGAAGAAAAATAATACACTGTCCTGAAACTACCAAAGAAAAGTAATGCGTGTTTCAAACTGACAATTGATCTTCATGGGGCTGCCTTTGGTGAAGGGAAGATGATACAACATGGAAAAAGCATTGCAGACCACAGCCATTCAAAGTGGTTGATGACACTATTACAAGAAAATTATCAGCCACCACTGTAGACACAAAAAAAAGACTATTTTAGGAAACATTTCCTACTGCATGTTCCTCCAAAATGCTTTGACTTCCTTCCTTACAAGGTTAGACTGACCTAAAATAGTACTGCAGTCAGTGGGTAACATTGCCGGCTATGTGTCAGAGATGGCTAGCAAAGAAGAAAAGATTTCCGTATGTGCTCATATCAGAGTACTCATCAAAAAATGGCTGTGAAAAAGCTGAAAAATCTCTGGGTGTGAAAGAACTGGTCACCAGAAGCTTTGCCAGCAAGACTGCTGTCATTTTTTTTCACACTTCCTTTCATACAGATCACAATCTTCCTCCTCCACCTTCTCTTCTTCAGGACAGCAACTCTTGGATGGGCTCCCAGATTTAACATCAGTGAAAGAAAAAGGACCAAATGTCTGAAGAAATCCTAAGGGGTTTGACCAACCATTAAGAAAAACAAATGTTTTCTGCCTAGAGACTGAGCTTTTGCAAATGCTTGTCACCAACCAAGGAAAATTAAATTATTATGTCTTAATCTTTTTTTGTTTGGTTTTTTTTTTCTTAATATCCACAAATTGACCAAACTCTTCAATTAGCAAATGAAATAAACAGATCCAGAGAATTCATAGCTAAACATAAGGGAGGAAATGTTGTACAAAAAAATGGGGATATAGAGTAAGGTAGAGGGAAAGGAATGAGTAACAGTCAGTATCTCTCAGGTACTTTTGCGCAGCCTGATTTTTTCCATTGCACATTGAATGCAATGCTAACAGAAAGAAATGAAGACTTTTATAATATAGGTAGATTGGAACAAAAAGGAAGGTGGGAGAGGCAGACTCACATATGAGATGGATGAATGAAGAAAGAGAGACAGCATAAATACGAGCATTTGGAGGATGAAAGCAACTGAAGGACAGACAAAGAGCTAAAAGATCCAAAAGCAATAAACAATTAAGTAAAGCAGCCAACAAAGCAGAGACTACTGAAACTGATAAAAGCAGAGTCGTTGACTGATACTGGGTTGACTAGTACTTGCTTGCTGGAGTGGAAGATGGTTGCAGGCAACCAGGCACACCTCAGATGCTTCAAGTGTGAAGGACAATATGGATTCTCCCTGAATGACCCGAAAGGCCTGAAGATGGGTAAACAACTGGCTGGCAAGGAAATGAATGTAGCTTTATTGAAGTCAGGCGAAATCAGATGGGAAATGTGGCATTAATTTTAAGCATATGGCATAAATGATAAACCACTGGAACAAACTATTGAGAGAGGAGGTGGACTCCCCATCTGTTGATACTTTCAAAAATAAGATTGCATATCTTTCTGGAAAATAAATATTTTATAGAAGCACATGTTACTGAGTTCAAAACAGAAGCAGCTGCAGGAAATCTAAAGTCTGTGAAAATATACATCATCAGAGGAGTTGTACTAATGGTCTCTCTACCCTATAAACCTGTAAAGCTTTCCCAGGAGCACCTTTGGAGTGGTAAAGTGGTATCAAATGGCATATGAAAAATAAACTGTTGATACCAATAAGCAGAGTGATACAAAACAGACCATAATAGTTAAATATTCTTTATGTGTGTGTGTACACGTTTAAATAAAAGTTAAATAAGAAAAAAATGAAACACATATTTGAGGTTCTCTGTAAACTTAAAAAAACCTGTGCAGTGTTGTCACGATCTCTGCAGCAAAATGACTGTGATACTGTCAATTAGGAGGTGATACTGTAAATTATGAAGTGAAAGATTAAAATGAGGTAGTGTAATATATCTGAATCATAATGCTACATATTCCTGCTTGGATTAGGATTTAACTTCTGCTAGTTTGTATTCTTTGCTAATTAAAATCAAATATCCACAGATGGAAGCTACTTTATACACTTGACCTGTGTTACACTAGCTGAAATCAAGACTAACCCACTGCAGCTACAGAGCTGAAATCTGTTTTCCCTTTGTCACTGAATGCTACAACTTCTGTAACAGCCCATGACAGCAAAATGTCATCCTTCAAAAATAATACAGGCTTTTCTCCCCAGTCGCTAAATTTTATGAAAGGTTTAGTTCCAGGAAGCCAAAACAGGAGACAAAAACCAAGACAAAAACCCAAGTTATTTCCATTCCTATTTTACTCAACGTTGCTTGAAGACTCCACAGTCTCAACAGGCAGGAGTAATGTTATCAAAGGCAGGCATCTACATTAGAAATGCTTCTATCTGAGCTTGTCACCCCACCTCCATTTAGAGGCAGCAGAAAGAAATAAACACTTCTAGGATATTATTCTTCCTGTTTTACAGTCGTTTTCTAAAATAGGCCAGATGAAAGTGCCTGTTTCATTTAGAGGAAGACAAGAATGGAAAGTGCAGCATGGACTTCTAAAATTAGGAGAGATGAATCCCCCTCTGCCTGTCTCTTTCTGCAACAGCAGAGATCTGGAATATCGTAGAAGTTTTCATGTATAAATGGAGAGATATGGCATATAGCTCACTTGCATTAAAGCACTGACAAAAGACCTTTAGAGTTTTAACTCCAGTAAGCAGCTTGAGTTGCAGCCTAGATTGCCCTAGAAACTTGCGGCAGGTTGCAGCAGCCTAAGTGAAGGACCATTTTAGATACCTTGGGATATCTGAGACATCTGCAGATGGATGGAAGATACAAGACGGTCTACAGGATACACACAACCTTCCAGCTAAAGGTCAAGGACACCCCACTGAGTCCAAAATGGCTATGATCTGAATGCTAACTTCTTGTTGCTACCTAATTTTCAATCTTTTTGCTTTAAGCAGCCAAAATTAACACCATAATTTCATTTGCTGTACAGACCAAGTTGAATTATCAACAGCAAGATAATCAAGCAGGTTGTCTCTCAATATTGGTGGGTAATGATGCTTCGCCCAGTTTATTCTGACAAAAACATTGCACCTCATCCAAATGTGTGCTCCTGTTCCACTATCATGCTCTATCTTTACTTGCAAAGTTACTTCCATAAACATTATTCCATTTCACACAATTTTTTAAGTTAAATTAGATTTTTTAAAAATCTAGGGAATCCCATATGCTTCAAGGGATATGGAAAAACTTCTCAAGGTACATCATTATAGTACTAAGCATACTTCTTCACATATTTCTCATATAAAAAAGCCTTTGTTTTCCTATGTAGAAATTTTGACTTAGACAGAACTGCCTTATTTAACCTGGTCTAATATGTAAATGAGTATTTCACATTATACCAGTCTTTTATTCTCTTTTATCTTAAAATCTTAATGTTTACAAATTTATTATATAGAACATTAATTTTATATCAAATTTAATTAATAGAAACTATTCACAGTCATTTGAAATGCACTCCACGTTGATTGAAATAATTAGTGTAGGGCTACTCAATATTTACTTAAGATATGAATCTAGAGGGATTTGATAAAATTAATTAGCAGGAACTAATTATAGTTAGGATATGAGTTAGGGTTTAATAAATATAATTACAGAGTACAAATGATGGATTCTTAATTAATAGATACTAGTTGCCAAACATTGAAAAGAGATTATCATATTTCTGTGCAGGACATGCTATTCAGCACACCTTCAGTTCCAGTGGAAATAGTGACATTCAAAGTGCTCAGGGAGGGGTTTGAGAGGAAGTTAAAAACAGGTAAACTAATTTGTTTTGATTTTGCAGTGAAAGTATCAGCTCAATTAAGGAAAGCTGCCTTCTAAAAAATTTTTCTGCTTGTAGTATATTGGCATATGGCACAGTGGCTATGGGACAGAATTTTAGAAGAATTTAGGCATTTAATAATGACGATAGGCTCCTGATGGGACTTTGGTATTACTTAGCTGTTTCTGAATATTCAGCTTGGCACCTGTTCTCTTCTTTTATGTGCCCTAGCTCTCTCTAAAAGTATAGCTTTCACTTTGTGTGTGCCTTGCTATCCTACCTAAAAAATGGGGATAATAATGTTTTCCTACCTTAGAAAGGTGTTGTGGGTATAATTTCTTCAAAGACTGTGAAGTAATCAACTAGTAGAGTATTAGATGCTGTGTACATGCCATGATAAATTGATGGAAGAATTGGTCTCTATTTTGAGGCAGAAAGCTGGCCATGTTTTAAATTAACTTTCTGCATTTGGATTCTCCATCCAGTTAGGGTTCATTGCACCCTAGGGCTTCTTAACATATGTCTACATAGCAATCCAGAAATGCAATTGCTGTATCATAGACTGGTATTTGACCTGTGTGCTAGCACACCACAGGAAGGATGGGAGTGAGAGGACACGTATTCTATTGTTCCAAAATGTGAAGGGCAGGTTCATAAAAATTGCAATTACTGACCAACTAGTGAGGGAAGAAGCTGATTATTATTTGGATGAGAAGAAAATTGGTCTATGACATCCTTTATTTTCCCTTATCCAGTCCCAAGAAATTATTTAAAGAATACTCACCAGTTCAGTCTGAATCACAAATCATCTTAACTCACGAGAAATGAAATTTCACACTTACCCAGAAAGCCATGAAATTATGAAAGCACAAAAAAACCCATATTTATAGTATGAACAGCCATGCTGTCAAGAACAGAAATTTCTGTGTATTGTCCTTTTAAGAATTCAGGGGGAAACTGAGGTAAAGACGGGGTGTTTTGCCCTGCCACATTTCCTCCATTCGTCTCACTTGCAAATTCTGCAATTTACTCTCGAACAAGTCGATTGGACTAGGTTCTCTGAAGACGTCCCTTCCAATCTAAATGATGCTGCGATTCTGTGAGCAACCATTACCCAGAATCAAAAAGTGTGGCTGCATCTCTTTGTAGGACAGGAAGAATATTACATTTAAGGTAATATTCATTTTTCCCCCCAGCTTGCTCCTTTCAGAACACAACTAAATGCCCTAAGTGTAAGAGATGCTAGCTACTTTCTGCTCCCATATATTATGTTTTTGGGTATTAATCTGGAAAGCCTTATGATTTAATCAAATAGGTAAATTCTTAGCTTCTAGCAAGGCTCCCATCTTCTCATACAAATGTTTGGTTAGAACAGGCTTTGAATACCATATTTTTGCCAATTGTCATGGTTTAATCCCATGACTAAGCACCACACAGCTGCTCGCTCATTCCGCCCCTGTGGGATGGGGGAGAGAATCGGAAGGGCAGGAGTAAGAAAACTCACGGGATGAGATACGAACAGTTTAATACTTGAAATAAAATAATAATAATAGTAATAGTAATAACAATGACAACAATAACAACAACAACGATAATGAATTCTAGTGAAGAGGAAAGCAATGGGAGAAAGAGAGAGAGAGAAAAAAAACACAGGAAAAACAAGTGATGCAACTGCTCACCACCTGCTGATCGATGCCCAGCCAGTCCCCGAGCAGTGATTGCTGCCCCCTGCCCAACTCCCCCCCAGTTTATATACTGAGCATGACGTCACATGGTATGGAATATCCCTTTGGTCTGTTTGGGTCAGCTGTCCTGGCTATGCTCCCCACCAGCTTCTTGTGCACCTGGCAGAGCATGGGAAGCTAAAAAGTCCTTGACTATGTCAACACTACTTAGCAACAACTAAAACATCAGTGTGTTATCAACATTATTCTCATACTAAATCCAAAACATAGCACTATACCAGCTACTAGGAAGAAAATTAACTCTATCCCAGCTGAAACCAGGACATCAATGTAGAAAAATTTCTAGCAGTTTGACATTATTTTGCTGCCATCAGCTGAATATTCAGCTGGTGCAGAAATGCAGAGGCACACCTTCTTCACAGCAGCTCATTGAACCAGGAGTTTATCTGTTTGCCAAGTATCCTGTAGTGAAAGTCAGTCGAGAAAAGCATGAGATCAAGCCAAAAAAGGGATGGTGTTGAATCATAATATTACCCAGACATTGCTCACCAGTCAAGTCACCTCATACCTGCTGTTTAAGGCTTATTCAGATATGACTCTATTAGCTAGATTTAATATTCTTCTCCATTCTTTTAAGTATAACTGTAAAACATAAGGCTTTAAAATCCACTTGTTCCAAAAACCTCATTTTTTCCCCTAAATTCAATATAAAATAACAAAAAAACCTCAATGTTTTATACCTGCCATTAGCATAAAATAGTAGTAAGTCTATTAAATTTATTAGAAATGCTTTAATTTTATTAGATTATTTTATATGTCATTCATACTAGCATTAAGAATGTAAAATAATGTCTTTCCATTTAACAGTGTCTTAATGAAATACTACTGGGCTTCTACCAGAGCCAATGACAAAATTCCCCAAAGTGCTCCAAAGGCCAGATTGCAGCAGACATTGATGAACAAAAGAAAGAGAGGTAATGACCAAAAGATACTTTCTTCTTTCCAGACCGCATCTGACTCAAATTGAGAAATGACATGATCTCTAATCCCCTGTGGCCTTCCCAGAGAAGTATGTGTAGGCTGAGGGTAGGAAGCCACTCCTCCAGCAACAACAGTGGGTAATCAGCAGCGCCTTGGCCACCGTGTCCCAATTTAAAAATCAGAAATTGCCTCATTTGGAGCTACAGTATATACTGCAACCCATAAGCCAGTAAAAGTTACCTTTATGCATAAAGTTTCACCCTCTAATAGGTAGATGGTCATCTCTCCTGAGGAGCTGCAATTTGTAGCTTCACAGGATCTAGCTTCCTAAGAGCACAGGAATACAAAGGGGTGTATTCGTTCTTGACAGCGATGGGAACAGATGGGGAGAAGGGCAGGGTTAATGAGTAAACAGAAAGGAGCAAGTTGTTAACAGGGACATAGTCCAGATTTATAGACTGATTCCCCCATTTTTTCTCTTAATAAAAATAACAATTTAAAAGTATGTGAGACGCACGCATACACAAAGGAAAGGAAATAAAACACCCAGCATTTAAAATGGATACAGAGCAGAACACATCATTTATTTATGATTTTTTTCTTTGTCCCCTTAAATGAACTGTCACAGTGGCAAGGGAGAGAGAGCAATCCTTCATATGTTTGTACTGAAAGGAATTTTAAATACTTAAAGACAGGCTGGGAATAGCTGCCAAACTGTGACTGTAAACTGCAGCTCTTCCTTTGCACACTTTCTCTTCTACAGCCTACCTGGAAGGCAACAGTAATAGACCCTTGTGCAATTTCTACCTTGCTCCTTCATGCTAAGTAGTGCTGACAGACACATCACTGCGAGTTTGTCTCTTTATCCAACAGTAGTACACACCTTAAAGGAGACCTCTCAAGTCTGAAGAGTGAAAGAGCCTTCTCCACCCACTCTTCTACTTTCTCCTGTCGTTATCACGCCATTGTTTATCACTTTTCAGAATTGCCTCTCTCCATCTCTTCCCCACAAAGTGATCTCACGTGAGAGTGTCACGCCATTGTTTATCACTTTTCAGAATTGTCTCTCTCCATCTCTTCCTCACAAAGTGATCTCACATAGCAAAAAGGCATTATGGGGCAAACTTGTCAAATACTACACCATTCCTCTTTGTATAGCAAAAAGGCATTATGGGGCAAACTTGCCAAATACTACACCGTTCCTCTTTGCGGGTGAAATCTTGGCAATGTGCATAGAGTGCTCCTCTCTGTAGATCATATGCATCCACTTGTGCAAAATTCACAGTGCGTTCAAGCCAAATGCTGAAATACTCAGCTGAAAACAAGGTCAGAAATCCAGGCAAGGAAAAGCATGTATGAATCAACGATTAAAATAGAGTCCTAGAGTCAAGACTTCCTGTTTTGTCCTTTTGGCTCACCTACACTAGCTAATTAATTAACTGCCCCTTCCTCCTTATTTTGTACAAATGAATTTGTGTGTTATTATATGCAGTTGTAACATTTCCAGAAAAACAGATTTGTGTTCAAACTCAACAGAGATGGTTCCAGTTTAAACCAGTTAGGCTCACAGTTTCTGAAAGGATTCATCCTGCAGTGTGATAGTGCTTCCGCACAGATTCCAGTTAGGCATCTCATGAGAAGCGGTGCAATCTTAGTTCGGCAGCAGAGATGAGGTCCTGCTGGGACAAGGCAAGGGCTGTTTATCACAGCCTCCCTTCTACTGGGAGCTGGCCTGTTTGGGAAGGGATCAGCAAGGACCTGTGAACTCCTGGAAGCAGGAGATCCAGGTCATCAATATAAGGGTTTCAGTCTCAGCTACCTCTTCAGAAAACTCACTGGGGCTGAGCTGGTTAAGGAGATTTCAATTGCTGTTAATGCTGTTTTGTTATTTACAAAAGGCGCATTTTGCAATGTTACATGCCATGCTTGTTTGTTGAGCTATGAGTGAATGCACAGAAGTTTCTGAAAGGAGTGGCTGCTTTATCTAATTTCCTATCTGTTCTGATCAGACCTCCATTTCTGTTAACACTCCTCTTGGCCTGTGCTTCTAAGACCATGAGAGAGTTTGCAGCCATTACTTCCCACAATCCTCTCCATACATTTACCATCATAAATCCAAACTGATCAGCAGTTGCCAGAAATATTATGTCTACTGTTGATGAAGACATCACATCCTCCTGTCCGTACCACTGTCACTTCTTTACAAGTACACTGCTAAACTGGCCATATCCATCAGGAATGGACATTTCATCTTGAAAATAAGAATGGTCAGAGTTACAGTCAATAGTCTGTCCCACACTTGGCAGTACGGCAGACTAGGATGCTTAGGGTGTGCCAGTCCTTACAGCCAAGAAAATGATGTGACAAGATAGATCTCTGTTTCCCAGTTCTTCATGACTGGATATCTGCTTCTGACTGGACAGATTAAATGTGCTTCTTTGTGTCAACCTGGAGCAAAGCTTGAATTCTTCTACATGGAAGGGCAGAAAAATATGTAATAATTGCTCTCCTACTCTAACTCAGATTTTTCTTATAAGCTATTAAAACCATAAATGCGAGTTTTGGTAGTAGTTTGACTCCTAATTCAACTGTTCAGTCTTTGACTACCATGAGGTAAGTAGAAACGTGTCCTGAGGAAAACTGGCTTCTAGTTGTCTTTTGTCTGGATCCTGGCTTCTTGGTGGAAACACCTGGTGCTGCATATTGTCAGAGACAGAGTTTGCTGAATGATCCCCCTCTGTGCAGATATCTCTATGTTTTTATTTCATCATTCAACAGGTAGATTCGTTACCACTGGCAGGATACAGGTTAGTCTGAAATACTGTGATGATCCAATATCAAGAAGAAGATTATTATAAGGACTCACTTTATTCATCTGAATGTGTACCTTGACTCATCTCTCTCCATAACACAGGATCAATCCTAGAGGTATCTAGTACCGCTTATGTTGCCTTTTAGTTTTTGTTAAGGAAGCGTTTTCATTTTAAAGTGGTTATGAATAATTAGACATCTATAAGGTTAATAGGCTTTGAGGTGGACATTTTCCACTTTTTTATTTCAACTGAAAGGTCATTTTTCAGACTAAAAGAAAAAAAAAATCCACTTGGCTGGTGTGAGAGCAGCAAACCCCCTGGCTTTTGCACACTGACAGAATCTCTTTTACTTTTCAGGTAGCTAAACCTGCATCCTTTCTAAAACTGCTGTTAATGCTTCGCTTCTTATCTTGAGGATAACAGGCCATTGCCATTTATGAAGATACCTGGTTTTCCCCCCCTCTGTTCAGCAATAAGATGGACTAGAAAATGCAACTCACCTCCCTAGCCATTAATTGTCCCCTCCCCTAGAGAAAATTCTCTGGGCTTAAATTCATTCAAAAACTTTGGGATGGCTTTCGCAGCCTCTGTTAGCAACTCTCTGAAAAGTAAGTACTTTTTACAATGGCAATGGAAAGCAAAACCAGTTCTATTTGTTAATTCTTCAGGTTCTGGTCTTAAAGTCCCACTCATAAGAGGCTTGTATTCGCGTGAAGTTCCTTGGCTTCACAGGGGAAGTCTTTGTTAGAGTCTCTACATTTGTCAGTTGGAAAACAGAATGTATGGCTATGATTAAGTATAGGCATTCCTCAGCTGGACGACTGAAGTCGGCCACAGGGGCTTCAGCCGGAATGAATATTCATTTGTATTCCCCAGGACACAGCTGGGCAACCAGAGGTGTCATGAGATCCTGCAAATTTAATGTAATATTCTTAGCAATTGTATTTTTTTTTACCTAAATCCTCCATTCCTATAGAAACCAGCAATGTTGAATCTCAGATTCCTTTCTGTTGTGTGTGTCTGTGTGTTTCGGTTTCATTTCTCTGGCTGCAGAGAAGCTTGCAAATGTGGCACAGGTGCGCGGTGCAGATGCTAGGCAAGAAGATAAGTAATAAGATGCTTGATTCTGTAACACGATTCCATTTCCCAAATGCTGAGGTTGCCACTACTGGACTTTCACTTATATTTGAGTACCGGGCTTGTTGTCAACACAGTGCTTTAGAGGGTCTTCTGCTGAAGGGTAATATGTAAATTATTACGGTCTTGAACACACACTGAAGCCATTTACTCAAAGGACTTCTGGGTCTAGTGTTTGGGGAAAATCTAAAAGTACGAGAATTGTTGCTTGCCCTGTCAGTTAAAACCCCCAGGCAAACATAATACATGAAAAATGAAACAGTTAAATGAAGCAGCAAGACAACATATGCACCGAGTCCTTCTTAGCCTTCATTTTTCAGTTATCTTCATTATCATTCTCCTAGTATGACAGAACTGCAGACATTCAAAGAACTGAGGAAATTAAATCTCAGATTTCATTCAGCACCCAAGAAGGACTGGTATATTTTTCATTTCACATTAAGGAATCCTACTGAATTGTGAGCAGCAATACCAGCTTATAGGCAATAAAATCTGTGGTGAGATTCTCATTATCATCAAATTCAGGTGTCCACCTGTGCACAATGGGCTTGGTTTTACTGCCTCAACACAGGCATGCACTGCCTTTTTCAAACCGCCATCTAGTTTATTCAAGACACCCACAAATGGGCTCATAGATCTGACATCTGCTGGAGAAGATGTGCATCCTTTTGAACGAGCAATCAGCTGCCAGGGGATACAGTAGTGCATCTCAAATGGTATTAGACACCTACGCTTAGGAAACTGAATCAAGATCATTATATAAGCTCCCATTATCGTTAATGGAGGTGTAATCAATGCAGAGAGCTGGAGAGACTCTATGATCTGTATTGACTACGTCTTCATTGATTGTAATAGGATCATAGACACCTAGTGTAACAGTAGATATCTATGCTAGATAACTAAATTCAGATTTCTTAATCTTAAACTGCACCAAGCACCCTAACATCTTCATTTAGAGACTAGGAGTAGAAATAAATGTTTCCTGAAAGTTAGAAGCAATTTCAAATTAAGTAATAAATGAGAAAATGTCACTGTGCAGTGAGAATGTGATTAGATTTTTAGCAGAATTTAATGAAAGTAGGGAAGAACATAAGAATAGTCTCACTTGATAAAGTCCAAGGTCCATACAGCCCAATATCCCATCTCCCTCAGTGGCCATAAGCAGATGCCAAGGGAAGTGTGAGAACAGGGTAAACCTGTTTTTAGCAGGATGCTCAGTATTGTTATGAACACAGCTCCATTCTAAATATGCCTGGTTATTAACAATATAAATACAAGCCACAGGTACACACCTGTGTCACTTCTCAGTCAGATTTTGAAGCTCCCAGATTTTGAACAGGACTCTTACCTCCCATTTGACTGTCATTAGAGAGTTTCAAAATTACAATGATTTTACAGGAGGTGATAATTTTCAGGCTTTTGCCTAGACAATTTACCTGAAAAGAACATATTATGATTCACCAAAGTGCATATTACAAAATCCATCCCCAAATACCCCTGTTATGATTAGCAAAAAATAATCGTGATTACGGAAGAAACCTGCCAGTGTCTTCCCAGAATTGTGCTAATCTGCAAAATCGATCTTCCATTTTAAAATGTGTTCTTACTCTCCCTCCTCCCCTCCCTCCTTTATGTTGAAAACTTTCAGAAAACAGTCTTGTCACATATTGACAGTGACGAGACGGGAAGCTGACCTATTCAACTCAATGAGCTGAGGACTTCAGAGACTAACTGCAATCATTGAAGCCTGATCAGTTTATGGGAGGGATTGTATGTCTGTGCCAGTGGCAGCAGGGGGATGGAACTGATGATCAAAAAAGACCTTGCTGTCGTGTGTTCTTATTTCAGTGAAGTGTGTTTAAACACAGGGCCTTTTCTACACTTCCCTCTTGTTTGGTTGGTCGGGTTTTTTTAATTGTCCCTTTTTGAACAGAAAATTACAGAGGAAACGAAATGTCCTGTTTCACAAAACATATACAGATGCTAAATTCAAACCCAAATGAGACAAGAAAAAAGATGGGAGAGCCAAACCGGCTGGTATTTAGGTATTCTACAACTATGCTAATAAAGCAACATGCTTATGGCATTGCAGCAACAGGGCATAGAATGACGCACGTCCATATTACTGAATTCTTCTAGCTTACCAAATATAAGAGCCACTGGAAAATACCCAGTGTGACTCATCCCTGGCCCGCTCTGACTCTTGCACTGTGGCTTGGAAATGTTTGGAGAAATGCAGGTTGCACAAGCCAAAACATGTCAGAGACTACTGTAATCTTTTGATAGCACAGAAAATCAAGTCCCGAGGCTTGACCCTTGGACACAATACTGATACAGCCTATACATATAGGCTATACAATCCACATACACAAGACAAATGACAGAGAAACACCCAAGTACGTCCTAGTCAACCAAGAGGCCTATCGAATAGCACCGCGGTCTTAACTGGCGATGTAGCACAAGACCAGCTATGATCTTCCACATGGATCCTGGGTTCTTGTTACCAGGTATTTCTTCCTTTCAAGCCTGAACAACAGTGTTATTGTAAACTTTACCACTAACTCAATCATCTCTATGTGAGTGGCAATTAGGACACTACCATGTGGATGTAGGCATGAACATATATCGGTTTTCTTCTCATTTATATCCTTGTCTTTTTCTGTTACAAAATGAATGTCAGTGAAACAGCAAATGGGGAACGTTAATGCGGACACTGAAAACATTAACTTTTCCAAGATATTTTTGTGATTTTAATTGTAAAGCCTTAAAAAACATTGACAAAGCTTTATTCTGTATTGATTCTATTGCTATACTAAACTCTTCATTATGTGAATTTGTGAATGCTCACAAGAATCAATCATAATTATGCATGGCCCAATACAGTTGAAGCCAAAACAAAGGATCGATTCATGCTGTAAAGTGCATTACATCTAGCAATCTCTGTGAGGCAATCAACCAAAAATTAGATCTGTATATTAGCATTTTAGTTATTTAAGTATTAAGCAATGGTAAGCAAACCTCCAGAGGTCCTCTTCACATAGGTTCACACCAGCATAAGATTAGCTGATTTCAGGCTTATATCCCCAGAACTCCAAGGAATTATAATCAAAACCAGAAAGCCAGACTGTCTTTTCATTAAAACTTAAAAAAAAAGTCAGTACATTTTATTCTACTAAACCATGTTCCTGAAAGTCTTAATTTTAGTTCCACATAAATGGAATAAAAGTCAGACAAATTTTGTAAATGGAATGGAATGATTCTATTTTATCTGAACCACTAATATGTGGTTTTGAAGTAAGGAGAACAAACTACTATCAACAATGACATGGTTGGTTTAAATAACGTCTTTTTTTTTTTTTTTTTTTTTTTTTTTAACCAGTCCTGGAAATATGCTTAGCAAATTGTGAACCAAAGAAGTCTATTTAAAAACTAAGGTTAAGCTTCAAATTCATCTAAAATCTATTAGCAACAGTAAAAATGATGTGGGGATTGGGTACCTTTAGTGCAGTTCTTACCAAACTATGATTTCTTAGAGAAGCTGCTATAATTCCTAGTCCTAAGTCTTAAACAGCAAAAGGTGGCAAGTGGTAGGCAACCCGGAGTAGTTGTGATCGGCTGCTGAATTAACCATGTGCCTGATACTACGCTATTACAACACCAAAAGAAAAAAATCAGTGTTGCAGATAAGCTAGGGAAGAAAATGGGGAAAGATTAAGCTCTCCAATTTTATTTCATCCTGGAGACGGACCCAGGTGCAGAGCCTACTGACTCTTCACCAATAATTGAACAATTCGAAAACACACATTATGTACAATTCTGCCCAATTCCTGTATCCATCAGACGGAATCAGGCACACTTAGAGGGATGTTTATCCCATTCCAGTGAGCTATTCATTTCCCCCATACTGTTGCATAGACTATTTATATTGAGTCACTCTTCTTTCTGTTCTTTAAATTCTTCAAAATCTTGGTTTCATGTAGTTCTGAGTTATCTGTAATGACTTAGTGAAACCAGCTTGTAATCCCAGGTAGAAGAAAGCCATTAGTACGATTGTCTTCCATGTTCATTCAAGGTGTTGGTGTTCTTGATTAGACTCCACACAGTGGGTTAAGATCACTTCTCTCACACTGGCCTTCAAACCATGCAAAACACACGTTACCCTTGGGACAAACACCTCCCCTAGGTGTCAAAGAGCAGACTATTATAAATGCTCCTTTTTAAAACAAGATGAGATGGTTAGGAAAAATGGTAAGCCATGTGAAAACTTCTTTCTTTTCTTTTTCTTCCTCTTCATTCCCCCCTACTTGATAGACCATGGATAAAGCAGCATTTTTCTTTTTTTCTCATGAAAAGCAGCTGGCTCTCCACTCTGGAGTTCATAGTACTGCATCACCGGACAAGGACAGAAACACAGAGTGAAATGTGTTTCCCCATAAAGCCCCTTTCTCTGCCACAAGACTCCTCAACTCCTACCCAAGGAGATAATTTCAAAAAGGGAAATAGGTTTAATTTAGCCTCTGAGCTTTTTCTCTCCTGCTTTCTCTGATGAGACATTCAATTCACTCCATTTTGTTGTCAGATTTCTGACATAGAGACCTGTCTCTGAGCAATGAGTCTAAAGCCAATATCTCATTTCACATAAGCCACTAAGCAGTCGTCACATGGTAATGCTTTCCAGTCACTATGGGTGAAATGGCTGTAAGCTTTCATCTATAAATTCTTTTTTAGTTGCTCATTTCTGTCAAGCTGGTCTAATCTACTTACACCTGGCACATTAATTCTTATCTTTTCCCTGCAACATTGTAATTATATGTTATTTCCAGCAATAATTAATTCTCTCTCAGGCGGGCTTTTTATAGTTTATAAGTCAAAGTGGGCTGCACCATACTAAATATTTAATTCAGACTGTGTTTTATGTCATGACACAGACACAGGCCCCGGGTGTAATTGTCACAGAATTCTTTTGAGAAGAATGTCCTTGGCTCCCAGGGGTTGTACAGACCAGAAAGCACCACTTATAATGGTTATTTCTCTCAGACCAACAGTAGGTGTGTTCAGTTCTGTCTACCAACAATCTATTCATGGCAGTTATTTCCAGGTCTTGCTACAGTATTAACGTACAAGAACATAGAGCTGCAGACCATATGAATGACTCCAAACAGTATGTAAGTCCCTGCAGAGAAGCCGTCAACAGTTCACACACTTGCCTACAATTGCCTATATTTCTTTGGTTTCTTAATTGTACACAAAAGGGACATTCACATGACAAAAACCGTGATATGAAATTGCAGCTATGAGGTATCGACAAGCTGTGTCCATAGAAAACTCAATGATTAAGCAAAGTCGATAGCTAGTTACGGTATCTTACCTAGAGGAAGTGTAATCTCAAATACCTCACCACTCCAGAAATACAGCAAAGAAAAAAAGAATGCTTACTTTAAAACTATCCAGGAAGACAGATTAGGTTACAGAAGTCTGGAAGTCGTAGTACGCCTAAAAGGATTTGCCAGAATCCAATGAGATAATGTTTGAAAGACGAAAGAACTCTATTAATAGGAAAAGTATAATTATCAATCATGAACTATAAAGAACGCAGATATATTACACACAGAATTATAACACACACCTCCTTATCAGGGGAAGGATAGCAACTGCATAAGGAAGAGAAAGATCAGAGACTAACATTGTATAGAAAACATGAATAGTAGCAATTTAAATTGCTTGTGTATAATGAAGCATCAGAAGAGAACATGTTTAAGGAATGTTATTTCTGGATACCTTAAAACAATAGCTCCTAAATTTGCTTTGGTTTTGTATTCTCTCAGCTGCTGGTGTGAGCAGTGGCAGTAGTAATACCAGGTCCTAGTTTCCCTTTTGTCCATACAAAGCCTTTCAGCTATTTCAGGGGTAGTCTCATTCCAGCTACAGTACATTTACTAGTAGCACTACATGTACCATCATCACGGGATCATTCAAGGAGTCAGACTAAGTGAAGTACTGTAAATTTGTTCCTTTGGGATCATGTGATCAGCAAGGAATAGTAACCCAGGGCGAAGTACTATTCAATTTTACTGATAGGAAAAAAAACCTATCATAAGCCATTATACAAACAGCAAAAAGTTCAAAAACGTATGTATCTTATTGAAAGACCTAAATGGCCTAGGTAAACCAAAGTCTTGAATCAAACTGACCATAATCCTCTTTTCTTTTAGGTAATATTTTATCCTACTGATCTGCCTTATTTTCTGATTCTAGTTGTACTGGATTGGACAGCTCAAAAGGAACCTGTGATAGCGACAGAGTCTAGGTAAGTCTAGGTCTTCTCTGAGGGGTGATTGTGTGGCATGACGTCATCCTTTCTTTTTGCATGAAAAAATACTGTTATGAAGCTGAATTAATAATAGGCACGTGTGATTCACACAAATCAATCAATGAAAATATAATAAGGTCCTTTATTCAACAGTTGCTACAACTAGCTGTGTACGTGTTGCATATATTCTAAGTGTGTGAAGATTCAAATTAAGGGGTTTCTTTGCATCTCTTTTGAAGATGGAAGAGGTTCATGTAAAGCCCATCCCAAATCTGTGTTCTTTAGATAATGACTGTGAGGCAGAGCTGGTGGCTGAAACCTGAACGTCATATTTGAGAGGGGACTGGTGTTTTTACAGTGTTTTTCCTTTATTTCAAAGGGGACACAGAGAGCGAGCTCTATCTTCTGGCACAGTCCAGGACTACTGGACCACTGGACCACTGCACATCAACTGCTGTCCCCACAAACTAATACAGAGTGGAAAGGAGGATGACAGTATTTCAGACTGCTTGAAAGTACCTGCAACAGATCTGAATCTCATTAAAGGAGGAAGGTGCCAGCCAGTGGAAGGGAACTGCATGGCGCCAAGGAGGTATTCTTCAGTAATGAGACAAGGGCAGAAATGCTCCGTGAATGCAATCAATCATAATGGCAGGTTGTCTATATACACCCTCCCAAGGCAAATGCCTTGAGTTCTCAAACTTCATAAGGAAGGAAGCATCATGTCCTGAAGTTATCAAGCCAAGGTATTCCTTCACTGGTTGTATTTGCATGATAAAGTTCCAGCCATCAGAAATCTCTGAGCACCACAAGCAGGTTAACAGACTGACAATTAATAATAACCTTCAAGAATATGGCTGCAAGGAGGCCCAGAGCAGTCCTGCAGCCCCTCAATATGAAAAGTGCTGGCAATATTTCTTTTACTTTAAAGCTGCAGTAGATGGGTGCGGGTTAAACAGTATGAAATATCAATCACTTCTGCAGCATACTGGTAACGAAGAGTGCATGACACACTTTTTTTTCTGCTGTGGCTCTCACACAGAACTGGGAGGATAGAAAGAGTTTTGCATTTGTGTCATCTCAGGAAAATTACTGGATGTTTTGGTCCTCCCTGTGTTGGATTTTTTTTTTTTTTCCAGCTGAGTTAAAATGTAAAGGGTTATGTTTGGTCAAGAAGGAGGAAAGCCTTTGGACATAAAGAAAAAGCCATATACTTTTCACCTTCTAAATGATAGAATTCTTAAGAACTGGCAAAAAGCCAAAACTATGTCACCTTCTTGTCTAAATATGAAAATTTCCTGACAGCCTCACTATGCATAATTTTTTACATCCCATGAGGGTCCTGGTGCTTATAAAGAACACGCTTGCTGTCTCCCTTCCCTAACAGGAGGAAGGTAAGTGCAGTTTCTTAAAAAGACTGAATAGTAGCAAGCTTAAATTCCTTGCATTTTGCAAACTGTCTCACAAGGTCATTAGTGTTGTTATAGTTGTTTGCTCATTGTGTTATTTATACCATGGCATCTGGCCACATTACAAGCATTAAAATAAAATATCTGTCCATAAGGTAGCTATAATTGTCATCTTCCTATTAACCACCTCTACTTATCATACAGGAAGAAGAAAGCTACAGCATTTTAGCTTGGCCCTGCTGAGCTGAGGGGACAGGACGAGACTCATCTCACTTTCTGAACAGCAATAAGCCTCTGCCATAACCAACACCCAGAAATGAAGCCCTGGAAATGCCATGCATTCAGTCAAAAATTTAAAGCTGAGGATTCCAGCAAATATCAAAATATCTTTTACGAACTTGGCTATGATGATGACTACCGACAGTCCTTTGAGGCACAGGTACACATGGCATGAATTTATCTGAGGAGGAGCGGGCTAAACATATACTGCTCACTATGGCATTAAGGAAACTTGAAGGTCCTGGGCACCACTAATTAAAATTTACAGGAAATTTTAATGAATTATTAGATACTCATGTTGTCTTAAAAATTCCCAAGCAGGTCCTTGAAAGTTAGCAAAGGACAGATTTATCAATGTCTTTGAAACACAACATCCATCCTATGCAATGTATGAAGGAGAAGAAATAAAATCCTGTAAAAAAAGTAAAAAATATGTTGATGTAACTAAAGATGCTATTATAATGCACATATAGGTTGGTCAAAATAAGGTTTATCTAGAAATGATAACACAGTTATTTACTAATTTTCAAGGGCTCAGCTCTGAATCCCACATTTTTGCTGCGTTAAGTCATATCAGCTTTTGCTATTTTACATATTTAGATGCAAAACTAACCTTGTTTGAAACACACTTTCAAGGTCTTTCCTTCTGATTTAAAAATAAAATAGAGAAATTTCACCTGCACTTTTAAAACAGTGGCATGGAAATGAAATGCAATTTCCTTAAATGTCAAGATTTCCAAATTTGATTGGGAATACATTGCACATACATTTTGTTTCTGTCTTACTGCAACTATCTGACTCGTTAGTAATAAAGATTAGGAGAGCTGAAGGTCAAAAAATACAGTAATTTCCTGTTATTTTGATGTCTCTGAAGCAGAAAGAACTGTGGAACACGGAAGAGTGCAGAATCCTCCCCTTTTAAGTGCTGCTTAACTTGGTCCTTGTGTACTGTCACGGATACCCCTTTCTGAAATGAAATTCTCTTATTTTGTGTCAATGCAAGTAAAAACAAGTCTACATCAGAAAGGATGGGGAAGAGTTAAAATCATACAGACACCGTCAGCATGATTCATCTGGCTAAATACAAATGCCTACGGTGCAGATATTTGCATCAATGATGCCAGTGAATGTGCTCTTTTCATACCTGATGGAGAGAAATTACCACATCCAGAGCTCAGCTAATTTCATCCTAATGTAGAAAAGCAAATGAAATGAAAAAAAGCTCTAGAAGTGTCTATTTCTCTCCATCAGGTAAAGAAGGAGTCTAGACAGCCATTTAGTTTTAGACATCTGCTTTGTAGGTATCCAAAGTTAGGTGAGATGAATCTTACTCCAATGGATGTCAACCTTTCCTGTATTTTCACTGTGTTAATTAAGAGCTAGAATGCAGACTTTATTCATCATACACCAAATGGTCTGGTTTATCTGTCATCATCTGGATTAATAGGGACTTTTCAACATGACTGTTTACTCTTAGCTATTGGTCTCCATCACTTAAATTCTATTGTTTCATTCTGCTTCCAGGACTGATTTAACAGTTTTTCACATAAAGAAATAACAGACAATACACTTCCTAAATTTTAAGACTATGGGATTATCTTGAAGGCTATTCTTTGAAAATACTTAAATCATTGACTAAATACTCCTTAAACAAGAGATTGTGGGTACAGTTTTTCAATACACTTTTCATGGCATTGGGAATCACTGTTTTGGCTACAGTGGCACAAAACTTGCATCTACAACTAACTATGTTGTGTGAACTTCACAAATAAAAGTGAAAACAGTTTAAAGCTTTCCCTTTAAAAGGTAGTTGTGACTTCTGTGGTTTATAAGACTATTTGTCTGATTCCTTCCAGGAATGGTTCTCATAAATGGTCCTTACCTGCCCTCAAAGCAAATGCGGGCCACGAGCGTGCAGCAAGAAATGTGCTAGAGAAAAGGGACGTGGTAAATACAGGGAGCTGCACTGATCAGATCAGACTGGTTTTCTGGTGAAGAAGACTAAACATTTAACCCTCATGCACTGAATGGAGAGGAGATTCCCCAGCACTCCACAAGCAGGTTTGAGTACAAGTAATTTTCACAGCTTTACCGGTGACTTTAATACTGGTTGCCCAAACCTAAATATGTAAATACATTCATTCCAGGGACTTTACCCAAGAAATCTAGATTAAAGGTAGCTTAGGTACATCTGTCAAGGCTCTGATCCTAAAGGCCCTGGCAGCAGCGTGTATATTCCCTTACTGAAGCCTGATCACCCTGCCAGCCAAAAGAGCAATACAGAGCCCAAGAGGCAGACATGCACACGTTATAGGCTGGGACTAGAAATGTGTTTGGAAATGCTGCCTCAGTTAGAGGTGCCTTTCCTCGAATTGGCTATGCTGCCACCAGTCAAATGATATTATATGGTTGATATATCCAGATGTGACATACCATTGTAACATACCATCAGCCCAGGATACGGATCCTGTTTTCTGAAAATTGTGGTTATAATCGCTCAAAACAAAAGGACTTTATGGGTTTTTAAAAAGTTTTTAAACCCATTTACCAAGTGTCAGAGCCCATGAAATAGAATGATATAGGGTGCTCAAGTTAAGATACTGGAGCAGAAATACAAGAAAAACCTGGGTAATTTCCCATTACCTGCTAGTATCAAATACTTGAAATCTGGCTGCTCTGCTTGAATCACAATAAAGCCATTTTTTCCCCTGTGAGAAGCAACAGAATCTTAACCAGCTTCATTATTTCCACTTCTCTGCTGCTTTATTTTTGATATTATTAACCGCTGCATTACTGGAATCTGATATTCCGTACCTATATGCAAGCAAAAGAAATAAATCGGCCAGATTTTCATCATTAGAGCTTAAAAAGTATTAATACCTTTAAATCTTGCATCCTACTGGATAGGCTTTTATACTTGTCTTTAGCTGACTTCTATTATAGTTGCTTTAATAGATGGGAAAATATAGGTATAGCAAAGCAAGTTATCCCAAGTTAGCTGGATATCTTTTGCACAGGCTAAAAATTACTTTAGCGTTCTGATTTCCCACTGCAGATCTTTAGCCTCTAGAGCATTCATTTCCCTTACAGGTCAACTGCTCATCTCCCTTTCTTTTAAATTTCTGGAAACGCTGAAATGCCTTGAAACATTTACCCCTCTGGTCCTTTTGAAGGCCTTATCTATGTCAATAAGGAGTTTCAGCCTCTTTTTTGCAGGTACACGAGAGGGTACTTGAAAGGGGCACTTTTGCAGGTGTACACGCTGTATAGGTGTCTATACCCTTCTTGTCTCTTTTTTAATAACTGCTCTTTTAAGAATATGCTGACAGGAAATTATTATCTATCCCTGAAAGTACAATGACTGGATCTCTTTTCATCTTACCTGTTGAAGTCTGCAGACAAGAATGCAAGAGTTTCAAGACTGGAAGGGCAGCAAACTAGTCTGGACATCGGGGAGACAGTTAAAATAGGAGAATTTGAGGGACTTAACCTTCCTTACATATGTAGCTGTAAATACACAAGGATCCACACCAATGTCTCACCAGCTAAAAAAACCTGAGGCACATGACTATAAAACCAGACTCATAACTGTTTCCTTTTCTTGAGTTCATGCATTCTGCACAAGCTCTCCAGGTTCCTCAGCTGAAATGCACATAGTGGTGGGGCTCAGCAGATTTCCCAAATTACCATTCAATAAGGGAACTGAAGGAAATTCTGGCTGACCAGGGAGACTCCTTTGTGACTTTAGGTACTTCTGGTACAGGTGACAGCTGCAGAGTGATGCAAGAAGTTGAATTTGATCCAACCCGACTGAATATTCAGCTATGTGCCAAAGACCTTCAAAGTTAGGCATTGCATTTCTGGTACTAAGCAGTTCTTTCTTTCTTTCTTTCTTTGACCCTACATTGTCAAGACAGTGCATGATCCAAAGTCCAGAAACACTGGTGACAGTCTTTCCTCAGATGTCAAATAATTCTGTGTCATATCACGTGACTTGGACAAAGATCATTTGTCCTTGTGGCAGGTTGATCTTGGCTGGCCGCCAGGTGTCCACCAAGTTGCTCTCTCACTCCCTGTCCTCAGTGGGACAGGGGGAGAAAATGAGATTAAAAACTCATGGGTCAAGGTAAAGGCAGTTTAATAAAGAAAAGCAAAGGCCATACACGGAAGCAAAGGAAAACAAAAAGACTTATTCTCTGCTTCCCATCAGCAGTGATGTCCAACCAATTCCTGGGAAGCAGTGTCTCAGTAGGCGTATGTCGTGGTTTACCCCAGCCGGCAACTAAGCCCCACACAGCTGCTCGCTCACTCCCCCCGGCTGGGATGGGGGAGAGAATCAGAAGAGTGAAATTGAGAAAACTTGTGGGTTGAGATAAAGACAGTTTAATAGAGAAAGCAAAAGCCGCACACGCAAGCAAAGCAAAACAAGGAATTCATTCACTCCTTCCCATTGGCAGGCAGGTGTTCAGCCATCTCCAGGAAAGCAGGGCTCCATCACGTCTAACAGTTACTTGGGAAGACAAACGCCATCACTCCGAACGTCCCCCCTTCCTTCTTCTTCCCCCAGCTTTATATGCTGAGCATGGTATGGAATATCCCTGTGGTCAGTTTGGGTCCACTGTCCTGGCTATGTCACCTCCCAAACTCTTGCTCACCTCCAACCTACTGGCCTTGCGGGGGGTGGGAGGAGGGATGCTGGCGAGATAGTCTTGATGCTGTAGAAGCACTGCTCAGCAGCAGCCAAAACATTGGTGTGTTATCAGCACCATTCTAGCTATAAATACAAAGCCCAGCACTGTGAGAGCTGCTGTGGGGAAAGTTTACTCCACCCCAGCCAGACCCAATACAGTCCTGTGTTCCAGCCCCCGATGTACAATTGACTCCTTGGATAGGATTTGTTTTATCTACCTTTAAAGGTCTAAAAGTTAGCTAAGTGTCATCACCTTGACTCCATTTGTTGTCCCTGGTCTGAACCCCACCAAGATGACTCACGGGAGATCTCATCTCCCCCTGAGCGTTTTGCACACTAAAAGAGATGTATGTCTACAAGAGTACAGGACTGTGTATGGGAGGCGGGGGGAGAGGACTTTTGGGTTGTGTAGAAATTATTGTGGGATGCTTAAAGGGGTGTGGGAAGGGGCAAAACCTATTATGGGACATACAGGAGAAGGACCAAAGGTGGGCAAGTAAGAGATCAAGGGGTATCAGGGAAGAACAAATGTGGGAAAATAGGGGACAAAAGAGGTTGGGTTTCAGTACACTGGTCTGACTGGGCCCTGCTCTTGACCATGAACCTCATGGCCTTGAGTTCAGGTATGAGCAACTGGAGGGCACTGGGGTTTGGGAACCAGCTGCTGGGTAGACTGAATGTCTGAGGCCAGCCCAGAGACCCACATTGTGTGTGTCTATATCCCACCAGCAGACTTCAGCTCTGATCAGCTGGAGAAGAGGAGCAGGATGGGGCATCTCTGCTGCTCATGCACATGTGAGTGTTGAGTGTGATTATGTAGGTGGCAATATATGCTCTCTTTCCTCTCTGTGCTGACGTATGTGGCCAGTTCTGTTTATATTTTGTGTATGTGTGTGTATGTGTGCCTCTCTACTAACCCGACCTGGGGACATGGAACTGCAGCAGCCTTGCAACTATCAGGCCAGGAAGGAGGAATGCCCCTGGGGTCTGTAGCTACCTGAAGAAGCTACCTCTAAGAGCCCCACCTGGGCATCTAGAGCCACTAGAGCTGCCAAAGGATGTATATCCATCCAGATAAGGAGTGGGAAAACAGAAAGGATACTCTAGGGCATTTCAAATGGCAGCAGATGCCTATATAGGTAGAACTCAGACTCCGGTGTTTGAAGAAGAATCTGAATCCCATCCTTAGCATTAGAAAAATTAATCCAAACCCTTGTCATTATCACTATTAGCTGATTTCTGTGTCTTTCAGTTCACCTACGCTCGCAATATATGTTTGCTTGCCCTAAGGAAATGTTCTGATCTCCTTACATGAAAACACAGATCACTGTCATTATTCTTTCCAAACTGAGTGCTGTATTTCACACAGGAGCGGATGTTTTTCAGAAAAGATACTTCTAACCTTCCCTGCATACTGCAGCTACTGGGAATACCTTGGGAAGGCAGCGATGGCAAAATGCTGGCTCAGCACTCAGGACAAGCAAGGCTGTGTACGGCTCATTTGCTTTTACAATAATTCGTTGTGCTACAACAATTTATTCCTTTTAACCTTTTAACTCCTAAATCCTTTTTTGAAATGAGACTATATGGCAAAAAGTCATTAAATAGCAGATCTATTTAAACAAGCCTGACTTCCTCACTCTTTCTCCAGTTGTGATCCAGAAAGGGGCACCAGCCCTTTCTTCACAAATATTGGCAGTGGGAGCTGCTAATCCTTGCACTGAGCAGCAAGAGACATCATCTGGTTCTTCAGGGATCTAGCTACCACAGCTCCCTCCCCTTCTCCTAGCTCTTTGCCCCACTCCCAGCCCTTGTCCTTTGGGCTCATTATTTAGGAAACTGTAAAACACAATAACAAATACAGTGAGAAATGCAGGTGGTTTTCCACTGAGGGCTGTGAACATGTATAATGACACTGAACCCACTGATCTGGTGAAGCTTTTTTGAATTTGAATAAGGGCGATGTTGATAAAAGGGCAGACATCACTTGCTGTCCAGTCACTTGCTCTTAATTTTATACGATGTAATGATTCTCCTCTTCTGAATAGTGTGTGTGCATTTTTTCTTACTGTCCAAATGCCAACAGTATCAATTAGATGCTTGGGGTTTTCTTCCCCTTTCTTTCCCCAAATCAAAGTAAATAAATATTTTGTTTGCATTTTTAGCCATGAGTATGCTTTTGATCCATTTTTAGACTTCCTCTGAACCTTGCCTTTCTCAGCACTATCCATTAGCCAAAGTTTAACATTCTGGAACTTCCAGCCTGACTTGAAAGCCGTATGTTAAATTATGCAGCTGAATTCCATCAGTCAATTTCTCCTTTGCTGTCAACAGAGCAGCTACATTTTTTATTGTCTGAACAAGCTCATCCCATATAACAGGCTGCAAAAACATCAGAGGAAAAAAGAAGGATCAACATAGGACAATACTTCCTAATCAGGCCTACATTCAAAAGAGAAAGACACAAGGATTTTTTCTGTAATTTTCTTTTTTTCTTTTGCAAAACAAAATGAAAAAAAATCTCTTTTGCATATCAGATAAGCCAGAAATTGCCTTATTTAACTTCCAAAAGGCTAGGATCATTCAGAGCAAAATTCTGCTGTGAATAAAAAATATGTAAAGCTGCCTGTAGCAGTGTGGTACAGGCTAGCTGACCCATCAGCTTCATAAAATAAAACCTAATGAAGTCATGGCAGAAAAAGCCAACTGTTACACATCAAACAGTTGTGGAGTCTTTACCTCTGCAGAAAATGATTGTAAATTGCGTGTTAGTATTGTATGGATGATAGTTGTGCATAGCTATGTGTTTTTGTAATATGCTAAAGCTATTGCTACTGCAATTTTTTTCTAGGCTAGGTCTACATGATCTACTATTCATGTAATCTTAATGGTAGCTAAAGTGGGAATAAAATCTTTATGAAAACCACTATGGTTAGCTCACTTTAAGAAAGGAATTCAATCAGCAGCCCACTGGAATTACTTATGTTTTGACTAAGGTATTTGGCTCCTTTTATTGAGTATTCCTCTTTCAATGCATACATCCCATGGATATAAAATGATGGATCTCTTTGGATTTTAAACCAGCGGCACTTTATATCATTAATAAATATTCATTTTCCTGCTATCCCTCCAGTGGTATTTCATCATCAATCATGGCTGAAATCACAGCTGTGAGAGCTGTTTATGCTTTACTGTTCTCCTCTACATGATTTGGCAGACACTTATGAAATTATTGGAGTGTGGAAGTAAAGGGGGGTTGGAGAGGAGGGAAGAGGGGGGATGCTTTTTAAAAAAAAATCTTTGTGTCCGTATTTATTCCCGGAGCAGTAAGGTTTTGTTTTGCCTTCCAAAGTACACATAAATCACTCCATTGGTCTCAACTGTCCTGTGAAAATAAAAATGATCCCAAACTGTTCAAGAATTACTCAGGGACTATTCAGTGTTCAATATGTCAGAGAAGCAAAGACAGACGCTCAGGAAGAAGAAGATTACAATCAATGAAGAAAAATCAATAGCGTGTAGAAGTTATCCTGCTGCCAGCATTGTCAGGAAAAGGCTTCTCCATTCCCCAGTCTCATTACATGTAGAAGATTATTAGAATCTGAGCAGTCAAAGTGAAGCTGTAATCATCTTCCCTTTGCTTTCTTTACATTCTCAGTGTAAATAAACATTTCACTTTGACTTAATAAACAAAACAACCTGTGCTCTTACCAATGTAGCATTTTATATATTTGCTTTACCTGCCGCTGCAAATGAAAAGAGATGAGATTAAAAATACCTTAAAGTACAGGTTGGAGAAGTTTGAACAATGACTGATGCCTTTAGCTACAATATTTTCTTTTTGCTTGTTTTTTACTTTTCCTTGTGTGTGTTTTTCTGTCCCTCTGGCCAAACCAAGGGATCCTGGCTGTTAAGCTCTGCTTGTTAATGAGATGGTCATTTCTTGATTCTCCCCTGAAAATCAATTAACTAGTCAATGAAATCACTGGATTTTATAGAATAACATTTGTGTGACCTTAGGGAAATATGCACGCTTTATTGTACTAACTGATAGAAATAACTGCCTTAATTCAGAAAAGTATCCTTGTTTTGGAAAAAGATTTAACGTATGCAACTGAAGTAATTGAAGGCATGATAGGTAAATATTTAAATGTCTTCCTGAATTTGGACCTGTACGAATAAAAAAAAAATCCGTGTATAAAACATAATAGTTTATGCCTTAGTATATTGTACATTTTAATAAAATATACTCACACACGCTGACATAGAGCAGACAGTCTACATAAAAAACCTCATTTTCAGAAATATATGTCAAGATTAATTCCATAACCCTTCACTTCCCAAGACCCTCTAAATTATGGTGACAACTGTTAGCAAACACAGATGTCCAAACTCATAAACTTTGCATTTATATGAGCTAGGACTGCTTGTGCGTGCAGGTGTTTGTTTCATTTATGAAAGTACCAACTGTATGCACAAAATAGGGGCAATTTTTTCAGACAGCATTTGATAGAATTATTTCCAAATACCATCCCATCACCATCACCATCATCGTCTGTTTCTGAACATTGTGCATCAGACGTTGGTGGGAGGTAGGACATGAGATAAGTCAGTCTATAATATTTCTATTTCAGAGAGGGCTGCTGTATAGTCAGAAACATGTCATAATGGACATGTTTAAAAAGTTAAATACCAATTGCTTAAATCTGACACATTGTTTGAGTGCTTGAGTTTGTTTTTCCCAGATTTGGGATTTTTTTTTTTTTTTTGCAGTCACTATTTATGTTAGGATATTTAGTGATCAACTAAACTGAGTAATTTAATATGTTTGTTTCTTGATTACTACTGTGACTGTGTTTGGAATATCCATCAACACTATAGGAAGTACCTGCAAACACCTGAGAGGACCTTGCTCCTGCCCTGAAGAACATGGAGTGTGAAGCACCTGCTTTCATAAATCCCATCAAGAACCCCAGGGGAATGATATAAAAGAGCTGCCCTTTACCTGTCTAATCTAGAACCAATGAAAAGGTAGAACTAATCCACAAAAACATAATCTTCAAGCTCCAGTGAGAGTGTCTGTTGATACTCCTAGAGCTAATAACAAGAGCACGTGGGGAATGCTGAACCTGGAACATATGGTGTTCAGTTCAGCTTCTATGGCAATGAAATAAAATCAATTCTTTCCAGGGAGGAAATCATAAATAGCGCTAAATTTCACTTTCCCATATGATCTTTCAAGCTACATGCTAGGCAATTTGTCACTTTTGAGAGCTCCGGTAGCCAAAAAGTTAATTCTTCAGAAGTGAAACTCTCCAGCAGTTCTTGAAGTAATTGACTGGGATCTGGAAGTGAGTGATTTGTCTTGCCTGGCAAGGGTATCCTTTAAGTTAAAAGAGAAAATGCCAAACACAGTACTTTAGGCCCAAATGTTAGTGTTTGTTTTTATAAAAGAAATCTCTGAAATGTAATACCATAATAAATGCTCCTTATTCCTAAATTCTCCTTTATTCCTAAAACATAAAAAATAATAAACTGAGTTCTTTCTCACATCACCAGAAATTCAGTTACAAGGAGTTTCTAGTGTAAATTATTAAAATAAAACAGTCCAGTCCAGTTTTACCCTGGAAGTGGTATGCACCAAGAAGGCAAAGAAATGGTAAAATGACAGCTTCCATGAAGCACTGCTAATTATGCATGTCACAGATTTATTTTAGGGCAGTGTAGCGCACTGCTGTCATGGGATGCAGTCAGATATAATTTCTACCCCTTTTTCTACCCTTGTCACCTGGATGTCCCTTTGTCGTCGGTGGAGAGAAATAGGCAGAAATATTCTAGTCTTTTTTAGAAGTCTGTTCAGGATTAAATGAATTACGCCCTCAGTTCTAGTAAGATGTTTTATCCATATCTCTACTGATTTTAAAGGCAGTGTATGGACACTAACTCAAGCACAGATGTCAATAATGTAGGTGTTTGTATTTAATAAGATGAATCCAAATCTTAATTTGTTTGCTAACTTGACCAAATAGGATCTGGCCAGAACTGAAGACTCTGTAATTATTTATTATAAAACATTATAACATTTCAGCTAATTTTTCATAATGGGTGCTAAAATTTGTATCATACTAGATAACAAAGACGTCTTTTCCTGTTTATTTTTTGTCTGATCAATTAATAAAGTAATGTACAGAGGAAATCTCTCAACTCATCTGCTAAGAGCTATGGATCAAATGCCTATCTATTGAACATCAATGCACATTTTATATTGTCTCACTTAATGAAAATCTAGGACCCAGCTCTGAAAAGTTGGATGTATATATATAGGACTTAGTCACATCATTTTCTCGTATGAAGAAAGGTATGCAAAAAAAAAAAAAAATCCAGTGATAGATTTTGAAGAGCATTTAAAAGCACTGGTGTGCAATGTGCAGGATTCTCAAAAGAGATTCAGGCACCTGCTCCAATTAAAATCAGTGGGAGTCAAATATTTAGGCAATTTTTAAAATTACATCAGACATCTATCTAAATCCAAAGATTCTTCAAAAGGCTAGTCCTTTGTAATGTGATGCAGATTTATCTGGAGAAAAAGCAGTGCCTAGTCCCAGATGCAAATAAATAACATTCGTACCTTCAAATCTTCCTTTGCCACTTCTTCCTTCATAATTTGTCCACTTATCTATTTTGGGAATCCGTCAAAATATATCAGTTCAGAACCAAGCACAGGAAAAATGTTTTCCCTTCAGTTTACTGTATATTCACACTAAAAGTATAAAATATTTCTCATATGCTCTTTGCATAATTGCTCTCTATAATCAAGTGTTGCAGTAGAAAAGTCCCTGTTCATTAGTAGCAAATATTACACACACATACACATGCACACACATACACACACCTCATTTAAGCATATTAACAGTAAAGTTAAATCAAGTAAATATCTACAAGCTGTACAGGATTTAAGCCAAACTGAGGATGTGTGTTTCTTGAAATTATGTAATGATAGTAGCTTTTAAAACCATCTCCTGGGCATTGTTTTCATGAATACAATTCTGAAGGAGTGTATATAAGTCATATCTTTCATGAAAACAATTGCTTTTTATTGCTTTTGCCTTAAATATAATAAAGAAAGAACTAGAATATATTGAGAAGGAGAAGTCCCATAATAAGAAAAACAATTTGCAGTATTTTTAGGCTTGATTTTGTTTTTATTGTCAGAACGGACAATAACAGTTAAAAGAATTCTTCATGACATGTATGAATACCATGAATATTGACAAGTTATTTTAGTTTTAACCTCGTAGAATGATCCATAGAGAAAATTTAAATTATTATTGCACATGCATTATTTAAGCAGTGATATTTAAAAATCTAGTGAAACCAACTCATTCTGAACTTTAACATCGTTAGTGTCAGGTTTTTTTTTTAAATCAGTCCCAGTATGGAAGCATTACATGCAAGGATTTCCAAATGATGGGCTGTTTAAATTTCAGTCTAAGTATTGCTACATGACCTTCCTCTGCAATATTACAGAATTCAGATACAATCTTGGACATTATTGCTTACTGATTCATTTGAAGTTAGGAAAACTTACTTTTTCCACTGTTTTTTATTTTACAGATACAAGGAAATTCCAGTTCTGAAACCTTTGGAGGTCGATCTTGATTGAGATTAATTATGAAGCCACTGCAGAGAATGAAGTGCTTGGTTGATGCACTCTTGTTCTTCTTTGCTGCTTAGCAGGTGGACTGCCACATCTTGATCCAGCTGCAATTCTCCAGCTATCATCATCTTTACACAACTACCAAGCCTGCAATTCACCAATAATTAATGTAACCAAGGCTAAGCCTTTTGGCCAGTTGCTAAATAAAACAAGCACAGCAGAAACCAGAGACAGAAATGGATGCCCTCAAGGTTAAGAGTGTTCTTGATAATAGAAAGGAGACTCCCTGTACTGAAGGACATATTGTAAATTTTTCTAATCCTCCTTCATATTAATTTCATTTCTGGCTTATCTTGATTCATCTTTGGACAGCTGCTTCAAACAGGCTCCCTATTACAACAGAGAAATAGTTTCATTGGCATATAACATAAGGAATATCTATCATTGCATGCATTCAAATGATTTTCCTCTATGGTGATGATATCTCATGGTTCCTTCTAATAATTTTACAGCTATAGAAAGAGAACCTAATAAACACATCAAGACACTAAGGTACAATTGCTCATGACCCTCTTTGTTAGTCTGAAAGGAAGATTACAGTACATGATTTATGTCAGTATACTTTGTTCAATTCACCAGCTCCTTCAATATGTTAATAATGTCCTGTAGTTAAATGTGCTCAAAGGTACTAGTAGGTATGCAACAGCGTGAGTCTCGTTCTCCCAGGGTTCTTCAGGGAACTTCTGCTGCAAACAGCTTTAGTACTGTATTGCCTGGTACCTTATTAAGATAGAACAAGGTGGAGCTGTGGTGTTCTCAAACTCTTTGTCCAAGAAGTAGGGGAGAGGATAAAATATTTTTGGCAAAGCCATTTGTAGCTGGTGATCATTTCTGAAGTGCACACTGGACTGATTTAATATAGTACAGATTGTCTAGTTCAAATGAATCTTTCTTAAAACTGGTATCTGTATTCCCCCAGAGCTTTTCTTTTTAAATTTTCCACCATTGTTTTACTGCTGAATGAATGAGCCATATGAAAGTTAAGCTGTTGTAATAGTACCACAAGTTTAGTCACAACTCCCTAATTCTAGGATCCAAAGAAACATACATGTTGTTGTGAAATTATTTCATAATTTTGGCTCAAAGATTTTCAAAGTGAACTCTGCTGATATCTCAACATGAGTGAAGGCAAAACAGTTTAATGAACTGTAGCTTTTTTAATATATTCTACAGAATAGAATTTAAAGTTTTCAGCAGCAAAGAACATAAATGTTGGGCCATATTTGCAACAACTAAGTAGGTTGAAAGTAATTGTGTTACTGCTGTTGCAATTAATTATCCATATCTCTTCATATTTCCACCAACACAACCCAGTATTGCTCGCATTATGATTCTACCACTGTCTATCTAACACTGAAAGCACTCCATGAGATAATATGAAGAGTGGTATTTTCCTTGTTTCTTACTACCTTAAGAGTGGTCAGGCCTTGGAACAGGCTGCCCAGGGAAGTGGTTGAGTCACCATCCCTGAAGGTATTTGAAAGACGTGTAGATGAGGCCCTTAGGGACATGGTCTAGTGGGCATGGTGGTGTTGAGTTGCTGGTTGGACTCAATGATCTTAGAGGTCTTTTCCAACCTTAATGATTCTATGATTCTATGATTCTATGATTTATACCGTCATCATAGGAAAATATTTATGGGAAAATAGAAGAAAAAAATTATATTAAAAAAAAAATGTAACAGCCATCCTTTCCTGGATTTTTAGTTTCTTTTTTTACTGGAGATAATATTTTCTGCTTATTCCTAAGTGCAAAAAATCGTCATTCAGGCATTGTTGAGGACAAAACAAAATGCATATTTGAAAAAGAGATTAGGTTGGTAAAATTGAAAACAAGAATGATAAAAGAATTACAATGCACAAATTGATTAGGAATATAAATTCTAATAATGAAGAACTACCTGAATTAATCACAATAAATATAATTTAAAAACCCAAACCCAAACCCCAGAAGGCTGTAGGAAAGGATATAATGCAAATTAAAATAGGAAGGACCAAGAAGGAAATTTGCTCTCTATTACAAAGTTTTCCTTCTCTTTTTATTGTTAGTGACCAAGTAAAATCTAACTTCCCTAGAAAATGGATTGTCATCTCAACAAGAGAGAGATAATTTTGGGGGTTTCTATACATATTTTTCAGAATTTCATAAAAGGTAATTACATCTCTAATGCCAATTAAAGATATTTCAATAATCCAAACATATTGCAGGGAAAAATAATATGTATTTCTTGCATGTCAGTGTCCATTTCTAATTTCTATGACACAAATAGACAACTCCTCATCTTCTGCTATACTGTATTTCTCTGTTCCCTTTCAACAGAAGGTTCTCCAAGATGCAGGTTTGATTATTTATTTATTTATTTATTTATAATTTCTATATTTCAAGCACTGTACCTGTGAATGAACAAAATAATTTTTCTTTTTTTTTTGAGGGGTGGATTTTAAAAGCTATTCAACATTTACAGTTTTAAATTTAGTAGATCAAATGATGAATAACAACAAAATTCCAATGCACACTCTTACCACTGACATGCAAGGAAATGAAAAGAAAGGAAGTGCAATTTGGTAATAATGAAAGTTCCTGAAACCCTGAGGCAACTTTAAATCAAGTCCTCAGGATCTTCCTAAGGGAATAATGAGGCAGAAGAACTATGCATACAGTTGAAAAGAAATAGCTTAACATGATTATTAGGTTTGTTTCACACAGTAAGTCAGTATATTGAAATAACTGTTAAAATAATAGTGAGCACAGATGGAACACTGCTATGAAAGTGGCCTGATGATTTAGAAAATTCAGGTAGTATGGCCTGATGACATGGAAAGTGGAATAACCCAATAGGCTAAAAAAAAAAAAAAAAGCTTAAACTTCCTAGGAGTAAAAACGTGACAAAGATCTTTAGGAAGAAAAGCGGTATTTAGACAAGGAATATGGATCAAATAAAGAAGTACTGGTGTGGGCAGTTAACGGCTGAAGAGATTAAAAAGCTGGGATTTGTAATCAACAGAAAGAGAAAAATGGTGGACTGCAAAGAACAAAGTCTAGAACTGTTTGTCTTACCTGTCTATTTTATTTGCTGCTTCTACTCTCTACAGCCCATGTGCTTCGCTGTCTCGTAAAATCCTCTCATGCACTTAAATAAACTGTACTTTATTGTCCTGCAACAGACACTTGGGCTGATGCTATTACTCCAAATGAAATCAATGGCAGAGCTACCATCGGCTCGATGGGAAGAGAACCTATCCCACTCCCATAAAACACAGTGAAAGAATTAGCACTGAGTCTGATCAATGCCTTTTCAAATTAGAACTTAGTGCAACACTCAATAGGCTTCCTGACTTGAGCAGGTTGCTAAGTGCAGGTTCTTTTTCACTTACAGAAGTAATATCTGGGCATTTCTGTGGCCTCTTACCCATACAAGGCTCTACCATTATGCATATTTATTCCCTTTACTATCTTGTAACTTTTCCTCAGCTGAAGAGAGGTATCTTTCACCACTAAAAATATCCTGCAAAAGCAAATAGAAATTAAATTTAATCTCCATTACAGGAAGTGCTGTTGCATCAATAAGATGAAATTTTTCAATGAGGATATAATTCCAAATAAATCTTCAAGCAACATGCTGAACAACAGAAGAGAAGCTGATCTCATGATGAGTGGTCAAAGACACAAATGACATTCAGGCTTAAGTAAATCCTAGTATTTTATAGTAATTGTTACCACTCCAAAGAGAAAAGCAAGATCAATATTGAGCAGGTAATAGCACCCAATAGGAGAACAGACCCTGTTGAACTTTTGAAAAACTAATTTACTCCATAAGCAGAAAGCACTAGAGGGACTTAATATTAACAAAAGTTAACTGACTTTCTTATATTTATTTACTGCATGCATTGCTATGCACCAGATAGATGTGTGCAGGTAGCCACTTGTTTTGGTAGGATTCTAAATAAATGAATATGTAATGTTATTTAAAATATTTCTTGAATAATTGAATTCTTAGTGAACTTCAGAACGTAAATAAATAGAATGAGCTCTATATGAAACCAGGGAGGAAAATGGGTTCCTTTAGGCCAGAAAATATAATTGTTCATCCATCCATCATTAAATATCAAATTTAAAGGTAGCTGAGTGGTTCAGAAGTGATTAGTATGTGGATTGAGTCCTTTTTTTTCCATTTCTGTGGTTATTTCACAATTACAAATTGTTTGAAAGCAGCACAAGGATTTTTGGGAGGAGTTGTATCATATACTATCTTCCTTAAATTTCTGAACCATCGGAAGTTCCTTCCACTTCGATTTCAACTCCGTGTTTATCAACTACCTTTCCAAATAATTAGGCATCCAAACAAAATCATCTGTCTTTGTTCTGCAGAGATTTAGCAATCTGTTTGGAAACAAATAAATGGTAGACTGAAGTTGTTAAAGTGGCAGGTGATGCTCTACTCATGCAAGAATCTTTTCTGCTACATTTTATTTATATACCTTAGCTGTTAGCTATCATCATTAATATAGAAACTCACACACACATATACATACACACACACACACACACACACACACAAAGCATGGAAACCCATTTGAGAACTAATACTTCCAGAGTTTCTAATTCCAGAATTCCCATTTGTTTACTGAGTTACTTTAAATAGATTATTTTAATTGGATGGTTTAGTACTTAATATGTGTATTAGTACTTATATGTGTATAATAGTGCTAAGCTGTCTTAGGAGCATCATTTCATATCTGCACGGTGCTTCCAACAAATATAGGATCTTGCATTATTAAAAGTGTGTATTAATAAAAATGCTGGAGAATTATAAGTTTCAGAGATCATTTTTTTTTCCCACCTCCAGATGTTTTACCAAAACATAGTATTCCTACAGGATTCAGTAAAATTATTCTATTTTCTTTTTGGGAGAATCCATGTATAACATTTTTAAAAGTCCAGTTTAATACTACAGATTCACTCTGGTAAAAATACTGACTTTTTCATCCCAAGATTTTCAAGTCAGAAGGGCTTTTTAGCTTTTTTTTCAATAAACTTTTAATATTTTGATTTTTTCAAGTGGGTTCAGAAAAGCAAGTAATTTCAAAATTTCTTACAGAAGATAATTCCACTCTTCAAACAGTTCAAAAGGAGTCAGGCTGATAAGCTTATATAAGTTAATGGCTTATGTAAAAGTGAAGTTTGACTTAAAACTGCAATATCATCTCTTTGCATTAGCTTTACCTTGTCAAAAAGTAGTAAATCTGTGTATGTATGACTTTTGAGGCACAGTATAGAGCTACAGATTTTATATTTCCTTCCTTTAACCAGTTTTACACTGACTTCAGCACTTAAAAGCTCATCTGTGTGGCTTTACTGGAGTTGCTTCTGAATTACACACATGCAAAATGACAGAAAAAATCAAGCTTGTCCTCTCAGAAAAGGGCAAGAATTACTGAGATACCAGGTGTGGTTTATTGTCCATCATTAGAGCTCCACGACCAGATTCAGAAACAAGAACATCTAGAGTTAACCCCCATGCCTTCACACTTTGTGACTTTCTGCTGATTAGATTCTCCAGGTTTATTCCACTTCCACAGTAGCATCACCTAGATCAAATGACAACAGAGGTGGACTTAAGATATCAATCAGATCTCTTTTCATATCCAATCAGCTGCAAGTGTCATGGTGCAATCAAACCAGGTGACACCACAAAGCAATTTCAGCTGCAGGCTTTGCCCACAGCGCTAATGAGAGAGCATTCATGAAAAAAAAAAAAGAAAAAAAAATTGCACAAAGATCGTTTCCCTCAGGCAGGTGGATGATGGACACAGGCTGCAGGACTTGATTTTGTTAAACCCCATTCCACCCCGAATAAATTCAGCAGCTTGTAACGTATCAGCGGTTTGTTTATTTCTCTGTCTCTGCTTGGAGATCTCTGTCGTGTGGCAATTCCAATCCTCAGAAGTCCAGAGCAGAGGGTGGTGCTCAGTGGATTTATTTACATGTCGGTACCCCCCAAAGTACCTATCCAGCTCACAGCCTTCTTAGAGCGGCAGTGTTGTGTCTGATCTGGAAATGATCCAAAAGTTACAGTATTTTCTCTTTTTATAGGAGATGATTCATCATAGCTGTCCAATTGTTTTTTCAACTGGAACTGAAATTCATTATGTGGTTTTTTTATGGCCCACAGCCCTTTGTAAGGGGACATCGATATATTGAATAGTTAAACAGTGAAGAACATTCACGTATTCGGTCCTTTGTATCTTCATTTTACTAATATAGGCCACTGCCCAATCCCTCGGGGCCTGAAAAGGTCCAGTTGTGCTTTCAGTGTCCAAAAATACCATGAAAGAAGGAATGGAAGTGATATAACTGTATGAAAATGCCATTGTAGCAACAGTAATGCCTTTCTGCTCCTGTCCAAACCTAAGGTAAAACAGGTCCTGTTGGAGCCATGTTGAGACTGGAGAGGAAAGACCTGGGGCTCACAGGCTATGGCTGAGCCAACCCAAGTTAGACCGCTTGTGCCAGCAGGCAAAAATGAAAATCTGTGTTCAGAAATGTTGCTCAGCGCTAACTCAAAACTTGGAAAAAAGGGAAATACGAGTTACTCAGAGTTTTTATTCTCACACGGCTCTGCAGATTCAGGCAGACACAGAGAATGGTCTGAACATAATATTCCACTTAATTTCCATCAAGAAACCAAAATATTACATTTGACTCAAGAACGTCAAATTTTTTGCTTTGATCCAAATACCTGGAACATATTTTTTTTTCCTTGAGCTTCTCATTCTTTTAGAAGGTTCTATGTGTTGTGTCCTTACTTTATTTCAGAAAAGAAAACACTCTGGAAATATCATGGTTTCACACAAACTGGAAATTCCAAGCTTCAAACTACTGGATAACAATAGGGTAGGGAACACAACGCTAGCCAAGTGCTATGTAAGAAACATATATTCATATAACCAAACTGTGAAATTGTAAATCTCCATTTTTTGATTTTGCTTTTTTATTTTGATCTTGGTTTTGTTTGTAATTGCGGCACTACTGAGGAGTGTTTTCAAACACAAAATATTGCAAAAAAAATATTAGGAAGTGGCTATCACAAAGGATTGTTGTCTTCAGGCAGGATTAAATGTGTCATCGCCCTTGTAACAAGAGTATATCCCCAGTGTCTTGGCCAAATTCCAATTTGAGAAATTGCGTTCTGCCTACCTAAATTTTCTCAGCAGTTAGAATAGATATCACACTAAGCAATACCATCCATTGTTAGGGATCTGGTAAATAACACCGTCCTTTTCCTTTTTGGAAAGCAATGCTCAGTGTTCCTCAACAGTGTTACCAGCTGCCCTTGAGAGGTGTTAGGCACCGGAGCTTAAGGGGAATGACGAGCACTGAACTCATCCCAGGAAAGGATCAACATTTGCAGGAATAGGCCTCTGAAGCAATTATATTTTTGTGCCAGTGAAGGCTGCATGTCATCTTACGTAGAGGAAGTGAAATGGTTCTTCTTAACATGGGGTTTTTATATATACAATTACAGGAAAAAATACAGAGCACTGTGTGGGTCCTCTGTCCTTAGGTCGTTAAGGCCCACTAACCAGCAAAACAAATAAGCAATTTAAATAGCAGTCTTTACTGGATGTTCAGCTGATAGATACACATAACAAATGGGAGTTGTAGGAACAAAATGTTATGCCCATGGAGAGCACGTGCATCAGTAACCCATGACGTGGAACGCTGTACCACTCATCTGGAATTAATTTGTAGAAATATCAATCAGATACCACCGTACAGTGTTGCATACATATTCATTTAGCTTTCAGCTTTCTGTATCTCATACACACACATGAAAACACACACACACTTATACACACACACAAATACTTCCTCTATTTTTCATCCTTCAAAAAGACTCCTTGACTGGAAAACAATATAAAGTCAGTTCATTCCTTTCTTTGGAAAAACTGCATTGAAATGGTAAAGAACCAAAATAAGTTTCCTCTCAAGTGTTTTTTATCTTTAAATGCAGGTGTCTGAAGGATGCAGCACAGGTGGAGACACTGAGGGAATGAAGGAGACACTTGCTGTCTCCTTTGCGGACTAAATAAGGGAGTGTCCTGGTTTCGGCTGGGATAGACTTAAATTTCTGCCTAGAAATTTAACCTGTTTTGGATTTAGGATAAGAATAATGTTGATAACACACTGATGTTTTCAGTTGTTGGTAAGTACCCTACTGCTCAAGGACTTTCAGCTTCCATGCTCTGCC
>NW_009207324.1:3621-8459 GCF_000690835.1 Fulmarus glacialis | reverse complement strand
GGGCTAAGGGGGGTTTCTTGCCGGGAGCCTGACCCCATGCAAAGGGGAACCTTTGGCAACCCTCAGCTGCATTAAAACAGTTCAGGCATCATCACCACGGCCCCTCAGAAGCCCCCCAGCCCCTCCAGCATCAGGCGGTGGGGAGGTGGCACCGGGAGGCTCCTCGGCACCGCAGGGAGCCCTCCCCGGCACAACGCACAGGGCTCCAACACATCGCGGCGAGGCAGCAGCCTCTGCTTCCAGCGCCTGAACCAGCCCAGCGCAGGCAGGAGAAAAGCGACAAACAGGAATTATTTACGGCAGAATGAATCTCTGTGCTTGGGGGGTCTGCCCTGAAAAGCTGCCCTGTGCCTCTGACCAGCACGGCGCACCTGGGAGAGAGGAGTATTTGTGCAGAACCCCGTCTCCTCCTCCCACGGTAAGTACCAGCACTAAAACCATTTCTGGATGTCTGGACTAATGTCAAAGGGAATAAAAAAAGAAAAAGGGACATCTGAAGGCTGCACGGCAGTCTAACAAACTCCATCATGCAGAGTCTATGGCTACTACAAACACATGCAGGATACGTCCCACTCTAGGATTTCAGGATGAACGTGAGTCCATTTGGTTTGCTCTTCGTGGTGCTCACACATTTTGCCTGTACCTTGATCGCAGCCCCCCGTCTCCCACCCACCCTCCAGGAAAGCCCTGCTCCTGCCATCGCTCGCAAAACCCTTCCCTCTGAAGACTGCCAGGAAAAGGCTTGCGTGACCCAGCACGTGCAATGCCAAATGCTGGGACCAGCTCTGGCTTGGAAACACCCGAGCTGCGGCAAGAAGCACTTCTGCACTTGCTGAGATGTCCGGCACTCCCAGCTCCCTGCCAAAATGCAGTTGCATCTTATGAACACAGTAGCAAAGGAAAGGGGCATGGGAAGCCTGCGGGGGAGAAGTCCTTCGCTCCCCTCCGCGTGCAGCAAGGGACAATTTCCATCTGCTGGGACAGGCTCTGCAAAGCCTGACTGTCACAGGAGGGGATATGCAGGAGACAAAACCTTCTAGAATGAGCTGGGCTTGCACACACCCTCTCTTCCCATGGAAAAAAAGGGGTTTCCCCCCTCTCACCTGAGCTGTAGCATCATCAGGAGCAGCAGCTGTTGTGAGTCAGCAGGGCGATGCATATTTTGGCTGCCGGTGGGACTCTTTCCAACTTGCTTACCCACGTGAAGCCCACGTGAATGGTCTTGCTTCACCAGGACCTCTCTTGCTCAGCAGTTATTGGCCTCCTGCTTACCCAGGCTGGGCACCCCACACTGCAAGGGTTTATCCTGCTTGCCCTGTGTTACATCTTCTTGGAGGACACGGTCATCATGCTCCTTTCCATCTTCACTGCGTGGTGAGGGCCAGGAGCTCAGAGAAAGGTTTGGATCACAAATCTGGATCCATAACTAATACTAGGAAATGACCCACTGATGCCGTCGCAGCTTCCCCGAGCTGCAGGTCTGCATCAGCCGGACCAGGCACTGCCTGCTCTGCCAGGAGGGCATCTGAACCCCTCCGCCATCCCTGCTAATGCCAAAAGAGCTACACCGCCTCTTGTAACAGCCCTGACACCTTTCAGAAGATAATGAACATCCCTGGGAGCTTCACCCAGCTGACAGCATGAGCACGGATAGTGTTGACTGTGAGGTCTCGCACGGGGAACTTCGCAGGGACCAGCTCCTTACAGCACTCCATTTTTGCACACATCAATGATCTGATGATCCAGCAGATGAACACCAAGAGCTTCAGATGGGACCCAGTGAGCCCGTACCCTTCTCCATTTAAGTTTCATGCCCAGTCACCCTGGCAATGAGCTTTCCTGCCTGTCTAAGCCCTGTAGGAGCTGTTTTGTTCTTTCCTCGTGAAGTTCTCCATGGCTGTAGACCGAATTGCAATTAATATTCCCAGGGCTGTCACTGGGCATCATCTGAGGTATGTGCTTCCAGGCAGCAGCCACCCAGAGATTACCAAAAGATCCATTTTTACTCCATTTCTGCAGATGAGGAGGTGTTCTGGGTCCAGAGCTGAACAGATGGGGGTCTGGTCCCCTCTGTTAAATCCCCTTCTGTTCTGCTGTTGGCTGCTCCTGGTCCATGTCCCGATCTTCTTCCTCCCATGGCAGCTCCTCAGCATTACCCACCCAAACCTGGGCTCTCCTACCATTGACCCAGCAAGGGAGAACAAACTCTCTTTACAGGACTGCTCTGATGAAATACGGTTTTGAGATGGTGGATCAGCTCAAGAGGGGTCAAGGCAGGGTGGGAAGAGGCAGGAGAGATAGAGACTAGAAAAGGGGATGAAAAAAAATAGCTTACGAATCAATAAAGACTTGCAAAGCTCTGAGAAAAACAAATGAAGGGAAAGTCAACACAGTCTCCCTCCACCGAGATCCCCAGGAGAGGAAACCACTGAAGTTGCTCTCACCTACCATCCTGCCAGGGCCCAGTGGTGAGGCGAAGCTCTGAAACTTGCTCTGTCTGATGAGATGAGGAGATGAGGAGATGAGATGGCTGCAGCTCCTACCACAGAGGTCTGAAGCTTAATTCAACTGCAGCAAAGCAGCCACTGAGCTCTGGTGCTCCAGGGTGCAGGTAATGGGTGCTGGCCATGAGGGCAACCATCGCCTGCCTCTGCCCCGGCACTTCTTCTACCATCTCCCAAGAAAACTCCTATTTCTTCCTAGCCAGGTCCACTGGAAACCAGCTCGCCAATAAAAATGACTTGCACCCACACAAAGAGACAGTGCAACATCAACTACTGCAAGCAATGGTTTTTTGTGTGTCCAAAGCCAAATAACGCAACCGAATGGCTTGGACCATTCTGCAGTCCTAGACAAAACAGAGCATCATCTGTGCAACTGCACAAGAAATAAGTATGCAAAGTCCCGGCTGCAGTGGAGCAGAGCATCTCACAGGGTCCATTTGCTGCTATTTGCCAGCAAATTCTGGTTGCAATTATACTGACACAAACCCACTGCAAGACAAGTGTCGGCCACGCTACACCCAACCTCACCGGTGCATCTGCCGGCGTCCATCAGTGTCACGTACCCAAAGCTGATTTCTATTTCCCTCTCTCTTGAAGAGGAAATTGTCTGACTTCTTCCTTGCCAGATCCTGCTCTCCAAACTCAAGCAAAACAAAACAGGTTTTCCCAGACCCCCGTGTGCACGACACCGTGAACCCACGACAGCAAGGCAGGGCCTGCCCTGTAGATTACTCTGTGCAGCACAGGTATATATATATGCACATATACACACATATATATATACATACACACACACGCATATCTGCACTGCATAACTGGTTATTTTGCACGTAGAGCAGCTTAAAGACAGGCCAACCCCAAACTTAACTTGAAGCACTTTAGCTCACAGGCCTTTCTGACAGCGTGGCTGCCCCTCTGGGCTCCGTCTAGCCTGGGAGGAGGCTGACAAAGGAGGAAGAAGAATGACAGATGCTCCCCATGCACGGAGGCAAATAGAGTCGGGACGAGGGGAGAATGGGAGCCTAAAGGGAAAGAAAATGAGCCTGCATGCACACACACACACATGTGCACACAAAGACAGGCCAGACAAAGGAAAGGGGGACAAGCAAAAGGAGCAGAGCTGGAGAAAACCACCCTACGCGCTTGGCGAGGGCTGTTTGCAGCAGCATCTTGTGCTGCTTCGTGAGATCCATCGGGGACATATCTGCATCGGTGAACCAGAATCCTGACATTGGTCCCTTTGATAAATATTTATCGCGTCTGGCTCTCTATCACTTCAGTTTCCACCAGATTAACCTCGATTCTTCCAACAAAAAATGCCCTGATGTTCTGCCTGACACACGCACACGCCACGCTGACCTTCCTTCTCCGGATTCCCCACGGCCCTCGCTCCCGTTCAGCTAAGGGGAGAATTTGCTCTCATCAATCAGGACCGGATTTCTCCCATGCCATGTAAATAATTTAGAGGCACAAGCATCCATGGCACTGCTTATGTGCAGCCCAAACCCAGTGCCAGGAATCTTGGGAAAAGGGCCCAATAATATTGTACCAGTCCAAAGTAATTAAAGTGCATCATTACATATAAATTTGTAATTAAACACTTTAACGTAATCATCCCGCACAGCACGATTCCTGATGAATTAATTAAAAGAACTCCAGAAATTAATGTTTTACTTGTCACCATTGTTGTGCTAGCTGTAGCCATCTCCCCGACTATTCCTGCAGCATGTTGTGAAGTAATTATATAATTACTGGGGACCGGGAAGGCCCAAAGTCCCAACAGAGGAGAAACCTGAAACAAAGTGGAAATAGCAACCACAAAAGGCAGAAGCAGAGCCAGTCTCCCCACCTTCAGCCCCAGCAGAGGGGAGGTTGTGAGAGGAGGGGAAGGATGAGGTTTCCACCTGCTCCGCATCACGGATGTGTTCTCCCAGGCGGGAACGTCTTGCTCGCACCCATGTGTGTGCACGCGTAGGGGTGGCTCCTGCGCTCTCCGGCTGTCTCAGCTTGGCTTCCTTCACCCCATACAAATGTCCTTCACCCCCACATCCCGTCCTTGTTCTGCAGAAGCAGGGCACTCACACTAACAACCGCCCCTCTCCGTATGTGTCCACCTATTTCCATGCCTCAGTTTCCCCCACCTTCCACATCCTCCTCCTACAGCTCAGGGTTTGCTGCCTAAAAGTGGGGGGGTCCTGCCAGCCCCACTCTCCATCTGACCCTCCTTCCACCCAGACCTCCTAAAATCCCTCCTTTGTGCCCTACATTACACTGGGCTTCAGTTTCCTTTCTCCACCCTCTACCTCGGACACAGCTGAACAATTTGGTCCCCAC
>NW_009207324.1:271-3590 GCF_000690835.1 Fulmarus glacialis | reverse complement strand
ACCCCCGGCCGCACCCTCCCCTTCTCAACGGCTCCGTCGAAGTGCCCCCGGCAGCGTGTCCCCCCATCCTGATGGGACCGAGCCCCAGGACATGCCTCCTGCAGCGGTGAAGGGGTTAAGGCTGGACTCAAATTGAATTGTTGGATGCAGCGGGTGTTGGTGCCCGTCCACCCGTCCGTGCGTGTGTGCACGCATATATCTACACACAGCGTGAGGCTCGCCGGCCGAAAAACCCTCCCGGGGCCGGGCGGCGTGATGCACACGGGGGATCCCTGCCACATCAGAGCCTGGGCTCTAACTTGCTGTTGCAAGGAAAATGTCTAGATACGTGTATATACAAGCCCAAAGGTGCACCCGCCCTGCTGCGGGAGCTGGGCGCCCATCGGTAGCGTGCGAGGAAGGGCCGCTCAGCCAGCTGCGGGGGGTGGCCGGCGGCCGGAGAACCTGGACAAGCCCCGGCAGGACCCAGCCGAGGTGGCAGGTGGCACAGAGCCACATTCAATGCCCCTCAGCGGGGCGCCCTTGTTTTAACATGATTTCCAGCACCGTCCAGACACGTGGCTTCACATCCCTCTTTGCTGCCAGGGCTGCCGACAGCTCTGGCCGCAGGGACCGTCAATGGGTTCCACGCAAGAGGGAACCCCAAGGTAAACCTCCCTCTTCTGCCACCCTGCAAGCTAGGTGGGGAGCAGAAGGGGTGTCAGGGTGACCATGGTGGGTGCTGGCCCACATGCTCCATAACAACATTGACTCTCCTGTGGCTGTAGCACTCGGTCCGTATTTAAAAGCCCCCAGTAAGGCAAAGGCTCTCCTGTTGTGTACTTTCCATGAATGATATTCCCAATACTGGTTCCTACTGCTGCTTGTGCCCCAGGAATATCCCTTATTATCCCGGGCACCATCTCCAGTCTCACCTGGATGCACCAGCGCTGCCACATCATGACAAGTTTCTGCTTCCAGGATGTGCCTTGGCGTCATAGCAGTCAGTGGCTTTGGGTTTTTTCTTGCCGTTATTTTCTGCCCAGCCAAAAAAACATGAAATACAGCTTAGTTTTACAGCGGTGGAGCCAGGGGATCAAGCCGAGCGGGGAAGGCTTGGAAGAGATGACAGCACCATCTGGGTGAAGCACAGGATGGGGACCCAGCAACTCCCCCGTCCAGGCTAAGGGACTTGTGCAGCGTGTGACTCTGTTTCCCCATCTAGAGATTACGTTTAACTGGGGCTGTATTAGTTAACATTTGTACAGCTCTTTGAAAAAGGAAAGTGTTTGAGGCTTTAAATACTGCCAGTGGGAACAGATCAACAAGATTTCTAACCCTTCCGAAAAATTAAAGCTTTTGCCAATTAAGCTGGCAAACGCATGGATGTGAATCTGAAAACCTCTCGAGCTCGAGACCAAGACCGAAGCCTCCTGAGAACAGCCTCTCCTGGCTGCTCCTCGCACTCCTCCCGCTCACCGGTGTCAGAAATATATCAAGTAACCGAGCTATAAGCCTCTTCAGCAGACACATACTTGAAATGTAACTAGGCTACAGATAGAACTGCGGTGGAGCTACCGCTCTGGACATTTAAATGGACACCATTAATGTGCAGATAATGTCTTCTCCTAGATTGCTTGAACTGGTATTGCAAAAATACCATAGTAAAGCATAATTTCCTTTAATTTTGCAATAAGCCCTGTAATTTGAGTTGCAGCTTTGATGCCACAAGCTATCGATGATCTCCATATGCGTATCCATACCGGCATATGCATTGCCTATGCTTGGGGGATGTCCACTGCTTCAGGGGTTAAGTCACTGCTTCCGAGTCTGCTCTGGGCTGCGCCTCTGCTGAAGGTGTAGGATACACTGTCCTGGATGACTCTGGGATTTGAGTATAAAATTTTATGCCACATAAAGCAATCTGCACACCCCATCCGTACACCCTTTTCGGGCAAATTTGCACCTTTGCAGGCTGAGCGGATGATCAGCAGCAGCACCAAGACAAAGACCCTGGCAATAACCATAGCTCAGCAAAGGGGAAGGGCACTGCCCGTTCATTGCACGCACGCTTGGAGAGGGACACGGGCTTCTCTGGAGTCACACAAGCTGAAGGAAAACAACGTGGCAAAGAAGCCCAACACCACGATGATGGATGGTGAAGCAAATCACTCGATAACTGAACATCCCCTTCCCTTCCAGGCTAACTTCCACCCTGGGGTGTCCCCACTGGCTTTGGTTCAGGCCATGCACAGCTTTTGGTGGTTCACCTGCAGAAACCAAACACACCATACCTGCCTGGCGAGTCTCCATCTGCGTGGGATGCAGCCCTGCCCCGGTCCCTTGGAGCGGTGTTGTCGGAGGTGTGCAGCACGGACACTGCTCCGCAGGCCCTGGCAGGGAGCGTTCTCCCGCCTCTGCAGCGTGCTCGTCTCCAGTGCGCGGATGAAGGTGTTAAGGATACACTAGGAAGGATAAAAACCATGCGTGTGCAAGCACAGAAAGCATGTGAGGTGTTACTCACGTGCCCAGCCCTTGGCTAGATATGGACGAGGGAAGACGCCCACATTATTGCATGAATTGGAAAAAAAAAAAGCCGCTAACCAGCCTCGTGTGCGTGCAGCGGCACAGATGGATGAATACAACAGGCACGCGTGTCGCGATGCACGAGTGCCCAAGCAGAGGCACCTGAAGCGAAGTCAAGGAGCACTGGGGCAGCAGTTTCTGGTGAAGACGTTTATCCCGCGGGCTCGGACCTTGGTGCATGCCCAGCACTGCCTCCACAGAGAGACACGGCAAAACACCCGTCAGAGGGTGGCACTGGGTACACGGGAGTTTGGAGATGCCAGCTCAAACCTCTGCTCTCCGACCGACCCATGCATCCTGAAAAAAGTCACTTGGTGTCCCGACGGGGGTGGGAATAACCCCGACACCGCTCCCCGCTGTGCGGCTGAGCCAGGGCTGGGGTGCAGCCTGGAGGGGCTGCCCCATCCCCACACACACAGGGGAAGGGTCCGGCTCACGGAGCCAGGGGCCCCTTCTTCACCCTTCCCCGGTCCCCAGTGGAACAATTTACCTTTCGGAGCAAGTCCAAGATATTAATTAAGATAAATCTACCTCAATTTTGAGATTCTCTTATCATGTAATTTATCAAAATTATGTTAATTATTTCTGTAGGGCAGCAAAATTATTACCTCTTCCGTGTCTGATTTGTATTAATATTCATAATTTAATAATTCAGCATCCAAGCCATCTGGTTTGGGGAGCCACGCTCCTTCCCCTCCCTCCGCCAGAGCCAAAACGCTCCTGCCTCCCCGTCCCTGCGCCCATCCAGGCAGCC
>NW_009207324.1:0-216 GCF_000690835.1 Fulmarus glacialis | reverse complement strand
TCCCCCCCCGGTCCCACCGGGGGTGCCGTGGCGGGGTCTCGATCCCCGGGGGAGGGGGAGCAGCCCCTTCCCCTGCGCCGGGCTGAGCCTCTGTCACCGGCGCTGTCTCAGCCCGGCAGGTGAGCACAGCTGAATTGACATTTTCCACACTTTGTGATTTTTACACTGTAATTTGACATAATTAATGCCTACATTACTGCTGATAATTTAGCTAGT
>NW_009207323.1:11799-18391 GCF_000690835.1 Fulmarus glacialis | reverse complement strand
TCCAACCTTTATGATTCTATGATTCTAAGCGTCAGCTGGTACATTGACCTCAACCTAAGCAGGGTGAGGAGGAACTGCTACAGTAAATAGCCCTCCCTCATACAAATCTGCACAGGTCTCATGCCCCAAGTGACAGTGGCAAGCTTTGCCAAAAGGAGGTAGGACAAAGGGGAATGGTTTTAAACTAAAGGAGGGTAGATTCAGACTAGATAGAAGGAGGAAATTTTTTACGATGAGGGTGATGAACCACTGGAACAGGTTGCCCAAAGAGGTGGTAGATGCCCCATCCCTGGGAAAATTCAAGGTCAGGTTGGATGGGTCTCTGAGCAACCTGATCTAGTTGAAGATGTCCCTGCCCATGGCAGGGGGGTTGGACTAGATGACCTTTAAAGGTCCCTTCCAACCCAAACTATTCTATGAGATGCTGTATTTTAGATGGTGCTTAAGAGACGGGTCCTGACAGTAGTCACTTGAAAAAAATCATGCACATTCTCTTACTTCCCCTCTCTAAGCAGGGTGTTAGCTGTAGCTGTCCTGTAAAACTTTTGGTTGGAGATGTTCTAACCTCCCCTGTAGTGTTTTTTGGGCAGGGTGAGGCTGCACTTTATTTAAACTACAGATAAAAAAACCTGTTTGCACACTGTCTCTGGTGAATGAGTCAAGTGCACACAAGGGAGTTGTAGTGCGTATAGCTGTCATGAATGCACTGTGATTGGGAGTGGGGTGGGAAGGAGGTTGTTAGTGGAAATGGGCAAAATGCTGTGGGTCAGCTTACCTGCACCAAACCTAGTCTGACTACAGCCTGTGAACTAAATCCTGCTGTATGTGTTGGCAGTGTTTGACCCTGAAGTAAATGAAGAAGTTGTCCGGATCATTGCTGCTCAGCTCGCTGAGATTGGAGACCAGTTTGATAAAGAAATCAAAGCAAGAGTAGTAAATGATCTAGTGCAGCACTTTCTGAATGAGAATCTGTCTGGAGAGGTGAGTGAAAAGCAACCTGACTAACAGTTCTCTTTCTAAATGTTGTGCATCCTTCCTGCTGTGACTTTGAAGCAGCAAGCTTGCAACATCTGTATCTTTGCTAGTTTGCTGCTTTAATTATTACAATCCTAAAATTCAGCCCAAACACTTACCTTTGAAGATTTGTTAGAGGTGATGCTGTATCCTGTGCCAGCTGTTGCCCTGCATATTGGGTTCCTTGGGCTCATCTCCTTTCTGCAGATGGTGAAATTGAGGTAGTTGTGAAGAAGGACTGACTTTCGGAGGCATTTTGTCCTCATTTTGTTGGCCCAATGGCTTATCTTTGAAAATCAACTGTCTGGCTGAGGCTTAGTATTGGTCCTTAAGTTCTTTGGACTTTGCTGAGTCCTGTATGTCTGCTGCTCATCCTGTGGGTAAAACTTGAGCAGTGTTAGTGCCAGAAGCTTGACTTGTGCTTTTTACTGAACACTGAAGAGACAGCAAGTAGTGAGACCCTTTTCTAGTGTTTAGCTCATAGGCTGTCAGTGTTGGGAGCAGCAGTGGGTTTTGGCCTCGATGGGTGACCTGCTGAGAAAGCCTCTCTAGGTGGCATCTCCACCTCTTTGATGCAGTCGTTCTCCTACCAGTAGATGTGATGTAGTCTCTGGCCCAGCATCTGATGTGCCTCACTGCTCTGCAAGGGAAGTAGAGTTTGAGTCCCTTGTGTTAGACATCCCTCTTCTTTCTTTTTAAGGATTGGATCCACACTTGGATCAAGAGCCACAGTTTGCTTCCACAGAGCGTTTTTGGCATCTTCAAGATAACTGTGGCTTTCTGGCTGGTTTGGCTTTCTCTGCCTGTGATGAAGTTTCCTATGCTCTGCAAGCTAATACTGGCTTTGAATTGAGGGTCCACCTTCTCGCTGAAAAGGCGGGATTTAATGACTTCAAACAATCTTTTTTGGTTTTTTGTGGTGTGGGTTTTTTCTACTAAGGTTTATCGCCTTCACATACTGATTCCAGCAAAGTCTGACCATTCCCCACCCCTGCTGTCTTGTTCTCCACCCAGATAAGTTTCAGGCCTTCAAATTTATTGCCTAACCTTTCAGTCTTTGATAAGGTTGTGACAAACCTAACTTCTGACCAGGTGGACCTTGCTTTTTCACATTAGTAGTGTAGCTTAGTGTGTGCATATGCACACTGTCCCTCTTGGGAAACTGATCTTCCACTGATCTTGGGAGCAGGGCAGTGTTTGTTCCATGCTTGGACACCTTCTCTAGCTCCTGCCTATGTGAAAGCTTTTCTATGAAACTCACTTGCCAGTCCCCACCTAAGCTTGTACCCCTGATCTTCAGTGTATTTAAGGTGGGTTGCCCTTTGCTGGGAGCCCCAGGATTCCTGTACCATTTCAGGACTTGTCTGGCTAGGGGCAAACCCTGGGGAGGAGGGGGGCTGTTGCACGCTGAGTGTAGTAAGGTGCTATCTAAATTTTCCAGCGGTATGTGTGTTGTCTCTCTTTCTTTTTGTCTTGGGTGAGCAGCTGAGCTCAGAGATAGTTATCCTTATTGCCATCCAGAGTGTGTAACAGGCAGGCTGCTGTGCCCAGGAGGAAGGGGAGCGGCATCCTGTGAGGTGTTGGAACCAGCACATCAGTTACCGGCACAGTGCTGGCAGGCTGTGCTGAGACCCCTTTCTCCCACAGCTGTTGCACTGAGATCCTTCTCTTCCTTCCATACAGGAGATAACCCGGCACATGTCGGAGGCAGTGGAAGGGCTTGCACGAGCCATCCCCTCAGACATGGAACAGGAGAAGGCCATGTTGGTGCTAGCAATGGTCCTAACTAAAAAAATAGCAAATACAATGCCCTCCCTTCTACAGCGTGTCTTCAGCACCACTGTGAACTACATCAGCCAGCAGCTCCACAACTACATTGTCAGAATGGTGAGTGCTGTCAAACAGCTTGGTGTGACTCACAGCCAGCCTCTTAGCCGGCCTAGGTTATTCCTGGAGGGGTGGCCTAGCTCTGAGCTGCCTGTGGTCTGTTGGTTTCCCTGTAGTGCTCTGGAGGTTTGGCCAGAAGGGAATGCCAGTCCCTGTGGAGCTCTGAAGGCTGATGTGCTGAGGGAGGGAGGCTTGAGGAGGACATGCCACAGCTTCTGCTTGCCCCACTCTCACAGCAGCCAGTGAACAGAATGCATTTATTCTGTAGGGCAGAGAAAGAGATGTGATTGCTGCTCTCCTCACTGCAGTCTCTTCAGGGAGCTCTGCCGATAAGACTCAGGTTAATCATGCCCTTAGGGAAGGAAAGCCTGACCTGAGCTGTGATGGCTGTATTTCCCAAATGTCTTGGGCCTGAGATCTCTGCTCTTGTCTTCGTGGGCTCCCCAGAGCTTGGCAGAATTGGAAGGAAAGGAATTGCCCCTGAGAAACAGCACCAGCAGAGGAACAATGAGAAATAGTCAAATGGAAATGGCAGCTCCATTCTTGTTCTCTGTTGGAGCTGCAGCATAGGTGGGGAGACTAAGCAGCTAGCAGTCAAGCCAGGGTAGAGGCTAGGGCATTTGGCCCCAGCTTCAGTACCTAACCTGTCAGGGGAGGGGAGGGAAGGGGAAGAAATCCCCTCTGTGTGTGCGCGCACACACAGACACACACGTGCATACTAAGACTAGGTACTTCTTAGGTGTTCCACACTGTGGAACAGTGGTGACCCAGCTGTGGGGAGCTGCAGGTCTGTGGGACACCCCTGCACTGCAGCCTTGCCATGGACAGTGCTGGCAGCAACCTGCAGCGGGGCCCAGCTCACCCTGTGTCACCAGGCCAGGCAGCTGCCTGGTGCAGCACCCCTGTTCTCTGCCGGGCAGCAAGGCACAGTGTCGCTGTGAAGGGTCGCTGAGCACTGCCCTCCCCTTCACTCAGCTTAGCTCAAGGGTGCCAAGTTACCACAGAAACCGGTTGCTAGCGTAAGAGAGTGGCCCTCACGCTGCCTTACTGCTATGTGGAGTGCTGCCAGAGCAGGCCAGTAGCACAGCGCAGGGAGGGCAGGCAAGGTGGGTGATCGTTGTCCACCCACCCCAGTTTAGTAGCATTAGTGGGTGGTTAGAGCTGGGCACCAGGGGCTGAGTTCCCCTGGGACTGCTGGTGCCAGCTCTCTCCCTGCCATTAGCACAGACGGGGGGCTTAGGGGTGGCGGCAGAAGTGCAGCACAGCAGGTGGCAGGGTTGCGGCACGGTTCGTGGCGCTGGGGACATGCAGAAGCTGCTGCTGCTGCCACCCCTCCCCGGGAGCTGCAGGGCTCCTCAGGCGGGCGGGTGGGCAGGCACAGGCGCTTGCCGCGGGGGGACGGCTCTACTGCTGTTAATGCTGGTTCTGTTTCTCTCCCCCTAGCTGCGTGAGTGAGCTGTCCAGCCCTCTGTGTGGAGAAGGTGGATTCATGAAGGCTTTTTGTTTTCTTGATGTATCTGAATCACTTTTTCTGTTCTTAACGTCTGAGATACAGCTGTGAAAGGGAAGGCAGAGCTTCGTAGATAGGCTTTTGTAGACTAGCACAGCAATGATGGTAGTGTGAGCTGCATGCCACCTCTGCCAGTACCTGTAACGAGTAGTGCTTGCCCTCTCTCATTTTACAATAGTTTTTCCTTTTTTTTTCTTAGCAGTAGCAGACTTTGTGCAGACCCTGGCTTGTGCCTCCATGGGAAATGCTGTGGGCACAGAGCCTGCCCTCTCAGTATTTTTTTTTTTTCTAATCAGCTGTAGCATTTTGCTTTAGTTACTCTCTTCCCAGCCCTGCTCCTTGTGCTGCAGCTGAGCCATGCTGAGTGTAATTGTTCCCAGGAAGGCCTCAGGCTGAGGAATTGGTGGTAGATCAGCACAGATCACCAAGGGGGGGGGAAAAAAAAATCAGGTCTAGTTTAGAGGGGAGCTGGCAGCAAGAGGAAACAACCCTAAAGAAGGTAGGGGTGTTTGGCCAGGGAAGGCTAAAGTAAAGATGCTTCAGTATCGATTGCCATAAACTTGTGCTTGCTTGAAAAATAAAACTGAATGAGAATTGTAAAAAGGGCAGGGCTAGGTACATTGCATATTCTTTCAGGGAACATAACCTGGATATGCTTGAGGAAAAGCGTTTAGCTTTAGAATATTGTACTATAAAGAGAAAGAAAGAATCAGCTTTGGATCAGGAAGAATACCTCGCCATCTCTTACGAGTGTATTGCACTCACATCTCAGGTTCTAACAATCTTGGACTCAGGTTGTTTGATACATACCTGTAATCACACACAAGGTGGCAAAGGCTTCACCTGTGATCCAGCTGCCTCAGAAGTTTTTAAATGATGTAAATATTCTGTGGGTTTTTTAACTTAAATAAAACTGTCAGTTCTCATGGCAATAGAGCTCATAAGAATTTCCATTTCCACCTGGATCTTTTTGTTGTTGTTGTCAGTTTTTTGTGCAAGTTCTCATGGCATTCCTCTAATTAACTACTGGTTATGATGCAGCTGGCAGCAAGAGAGACACTCTGGTCCTGGCCTTGTGCCTTGCATAAGCAATTCTTGCATAAGTAAAACCACCTTTTTTTTTTTCTTCCCTTTTTTTTTTGTGCCTGCACTAGAACAGGGAGGGGGAAAAAAAGCACAGAAGTAGCCTACACATTGTTTTTGAAAACTGTACCATTTATTAAAGTGCAACCTGGGGGCATGGTCTTACAGCAGTGTCCCATTAGCAGAGGGAAAAAATGTACGTACCCCTTCACTTGAACTGAATATAGAACAATGAAACTGGAAAGAACTTTCTTTTAAAGGTGGAAACACTTTAATTAACCAAATGGCACAAGAAGCTTTAGACAGTTTTTCCCAAGAGGGCTGCACTTGCATATTAAAAGGAACAATATGACCAGTTCCTTGGGGAATGGGTGACTTGAGGACCAGTCAGGGTCTCTTCCTGCAGGCAGGCCTCTTGAGAACAGAATCTGAAATCCCTGCAAGTCCGTCACTATCTGCTTACACCCCACACAAGCCTAGCAGAAGACATGCCCTAACATGCATGCTTCAGTCAGTCCCGTTAGTCTTTGCTACTTAACAAATCAAGTGGCATAAAACTCAAGAGTGAGTTTTAGCTTTACACTTGAATAAAAGCTTATAATGCAAGTTAAAAAGGGGGAGAGACCCCCTAAAGGTATAGCAGTAAGATGCATCCTCTGCAGCTTGTTCTGTCCAAATCAACAGCGTTCCTTCCCTGCCCTGCAGATACTGCAAGGAGATCAAAAGCAGCTTCCACTGGAAGCTAACTGTAGCTCCCCCACTTCTACAGCATAACCATAGACCTCTAGCTAGGAGGAAGCAAGTCAGCCTACCTAAGAGACTGAGAGAGGGTCAGCTCTAAGTAGGAAAAAAAAAGTGATAAAGTTATTTAACTTAAGGAGGTGGATCTGAGCAATGTTGTGTTGTGGTTCCCCTGGAAGTACTGGTAACACTGCAGCTGACCCCTTCCAAGCCGGTGCAGTTCTCATTCCCCAGCCAAGTACACTAGTCAGGGGAGCTCCCTTCCGCAGACGCAAACGGAGTACCGTTGCCTAGAGCTGGCCCCGCAGTCCCTGCTGCGTATGGGCCCGGGAGCTGGCTCTACCAGAGTCAAGTAGT
>NW_009207323.1:1496-11779 GCF_000690835.1 Fulmarus glacialis | reverse complement strand
CCCCCCCCATTTTTTTTAAATGGCAATACAGAGCTTGCACTTTGAAGCACAGATACATACATGGAGTCAAAGCAATACTGTTCTTGTAACCTTCCTAGTCCTGAAATTAAGCGGTCCAAGCCAAGTTAAACTCATGCACAGCTTCTGCCTTCAGCAGGTACAGGAGATAATGTGCCTCACCTCCCCATGTTTCACTAGGAAATGCCGTCTCCTGTTGTGTAACCTACTGGAGTAGACATGGCTCCTGTTGTATGTGTCTGCTCCTGTTGAAGTAGCCACATAGGGATGAGTTGACCTTCAGTACATTTCATGCTTGGAATGAGACCTGGGCTCTACCTAGGCATGGCAGCTGGGGCTGTGTTCACTCCTCCATCCCCCCCCCATTTCACAGCAAAATAATCTAGTAATTACACTCTCAAATTCTGTAGCATGAGCTTGCGCTGGTTCAGTGAATGAGAGCCTATGGTGCCAGAAGCACTTCTATTTTTTTGCCAGAATAGCAACATCTACCTTACTAGGGCTTTGCTAGTACTGCCATACCACTGTAGCTGAAATCAAATGTAGGGAAGGCTTATGACCTCAGATTATTCTGTCTACTACAATCATTAAAATGAAAAAAGACCAAACTTCAGAACCTCGCTTGTTTACTACCAATGAAGTTTTTAATTTGTGACCACTGGAAAGCATTGATCAGTTTAAAAATACAGTCCAAAGTGTTAGCCTAGCTGTGATCAGAGCTACATGAAAAGGAAGGAGATGGGATTCTGGCAACAGAACTTGCCCTGTGCAAGAGCACTCGGCACTACAGCTTTCAGCTGCCCCTTGAGCTGCAGATGCCCCAGCCAGGATGAGAAAATCAGGCCCTCAAACAAACAGCAAGGATGGATTCTTGTAGTAATTTGCTTTCTGGAAGGTAGGTTAGGGAAGAAACAACCAACTGCAACCACCACAACAGCAGGCACTTCACCTCCAGCCAGAAGTTAAACTGGTGTCCAAAACCAGGTGCAATACTAAACAGAGAACATGCTTCCACTGCATCGTCTGGCTCTATGCTAGGAGCTGCTGTTCAGACTGGCGAATACCTGGAGCAGATAGCTGCTTAATGATTCACATCTGAATGGAGAGAAGGCTGCAGAAGTGTTGCTTTCTTGTCTCTAGCTTGTTTCATTGGGCCAGACTTAGTATTGTAGCTCTAAGCCATTTTCAGTATTTTTTTCAGCAGCCGAAGTACCACCCTGAGAACCCCTACTCGGCATCCACCCAGCCCGACAAGAACTGAAAGCTTAAATTTTCAAGCTGCCTCTCTGCGTGTGCCCAGTAATACTCTGATTTTGCTCTAGTGGAGCAGCTCAGCTCTGCTGTGCCAACGGCAGCCCCACAGCCTGGATCTTGTGAAGGTCAAGGGACTCGGGAGGCAGGAGTCCACCAGGCTCTGGCACAGCGCGTGGCTGCAGCAGGCAGGGACATGGCTCTGTGTCTGTGGTTTGGGCTTTTATGCAATGGAGATGCTCCGGGGTTTCAGTCTTTGCGCCCAGCCTGTTGTTCCAGGAATGCTTGCTGAAGAAAGACCTCGCCCAGCTCCCAGCCGCAACGCCCAAGTAAGCATAGCCTGGAGTTAAGCACAACTGAAATTTAAGTTGTGCCTTTTCTTGAAAGTTTTTTCCTTGCCAGCGCCTTATTTAGCATGCTACCCACTGCAGTTCTTTAAGTATTTAACACTTTTTTGTAGATCCAGTCCCCTGCTGTTTTAGCATCTCAGCTTTAGGGTGTGCTACAGACAAGGATAAAGTGAAGAAAGATTGGGTCTAAGGTAGATATTTTATTAAGGTACAGGCCACTCGAGGACAGATATTGAGGCACTTTTGGGAAGGGGATAAGCAACACAAGTGAGAGTAATTCTATGTGCCCTTTTGTAAGTATATAGCTACTGCCTTTCCTCTGCCAGCTGCAAGAGTTCCACTAAAAAGAGGTCGCATCACACGGTTTGGGGTAATTAGACCCTGCAGTTTAGGATTACTTTAACATACTTGAAGATAGGGGGGAAAAAAACCCCTTCCATTTTCTAATTCACACATAGAGCAAGCAGCTTGGCACTCAAGTCTGTAAGAATGCTGTCATCTGAGCTTACCTGCCCTTTGGTGACTTCCACAGGGCCTGTCCCAGCTCTGACCACAGGAATGAGCGTTCCCAGAGGAAAGAGACGCATACGATAAATTTTCTAAACGCGTGGTCAGTGGGGTGGGGGAGAGGACAGTACGAATTCTTGCTGACTTGTCAGATGTGCCAAGACCCTAAAATGGCAATAATATAAAGAAGGGACCAAGCAACCAAAACACACGGTGCAGCTGACACTCCATTAAATGTAGCAATACACCAGATGATACTCAAGGCTTTCACCCCGCCGTGAAAATGCTGAACAAAAGAAAGTCATCTGTTTTCCTTACTACTGCTGCCACCTTCTTCTCACTGCTGTGTGTGGAAGAAGACACTTTTTATTTAATGCCCCATTGGGCTCCTTGTTCCAACAAGCTAGGGACTTCTTCCCTAGCTGGCACGGATTTATTCTTGTCTGTCCTGCGCCCATCTCCCACACTACTACTGAAACAACCATGTACAGAGAAGAGCTAAAAGAACACCTGACCTTCCCCCCGCCCCCAGTTTGTGCACAAGCTATCCAGAACGTCCCAAAAAATCCATCTCTGCTTCAGCGTGCAGGTAGGTACTACTGTGTAACCCGCTGCGTGGCTACAGATGGGGGATGTCCCAAATGTAGGTGCATCATCTTCAGGAAGGAGAGGACGTAGGTCGGGTTAAGAACGGCCCTTCTCCCACAGAGAACATACCCGGAGAAGAAACGGAAGCCATCAGCAGAGCAGCAGGAGAGGGGCAGACCTACCCCGACTTACCAGGCAGTAAAGCAGCCCTTGCCACATAGGAACAAACGGGTACCCTCACAGACTGTGTCACTTGCCAACAAAACACTGTTGTGACACGTGAAATGAAGCAAAACTGTAAACATTCGTGCACATCCGTGACAAAAGGAGCATAAAGACACCTCCTCTCCACGCAAGGGAAGCTCCTGTGAGGCGCCAGGGGAGGGAACTGTGGTGGTGGGAAGGCATACACTTGAGAGTCCATGGTGCGAGGAGGTCCCAGTGACCAGTTCTGGGCACGCAGCACAGCAATAACAGTACCAGCAGGGCACCAGGAAATGGCAAAAAAAGTCAATTCCATTTTGCAACATGGTAAAGTGTTTCTTTTTCTGTTAAGGCCAACCTGCTACCTTTTGCACACGAAAAAAGAGCAATCGATCAACAGTAAAGTCCAGAACTCCAGAGCTGCTGAGTTCAGTCCACAGCAGCAGCACATACGTGACAATCCTTCCTCTCAGTATTCAACTTCACACACACAGAGTTCAAAAATCCAAGCAGTTTTCTAAAAAATCCACTCTCAGAAAAGCTTAAACAAAAAAAATTCCTCAGAATCTGCCAGGTTCTTACTGACTTCCCAGCATTCTGGGATATGGGTGGGATAGGAAAAAGAATATCATAAAATAGAGAATGTGCTTCAGTCTCTTCATTCTCAGATCACTTAAGAACAGGCTTATTAGGAGACACACTCTAGATAAGGTTATTTAGAAATAAAGTACCTTGTCTTTGTGCTTCGTGAAGAGTAAGCTTCCCGTAAGCTCACATTCCGATTTTTACATTATCTCGAGTTCCTTTTCACCCACCTCCATCTGGTCTAAGCCACAGTGCCAGCATGAACCCTCAGAGATGCATCAGTAGTTTTGCCTGGAAAGCCTAAGGTCTTGCCTGCAGAGCTGCCGTACGGACAAGGACAGACACACAAACGCGCACTGAAAGAGGAACACTTGTGGTTGGAGCCGATGTAACTAACGCGTATGACAATACTTAAAAGGTTTCCCTTCACGCACATTTGAAGTGTTGTGACTGCAGGAAGAGGGATTTACTTTTGCCAAAGTAACTTCTCAACGTTTGTGAACTTGTAAATTTAGCTCATTACAGATTCAGAGTTGCAAGAGAAATCGCACTGCGCAACGCTCCCCGTCAGGTCGGGAACAGGGAGATAGAGAAGATGTTTAATGCTGTTTTGCTCAGTTACTAGAATCCACTGCCTTATGTATCCAGGATTCTGTCACAGCCAAGACCAAGTTAGGACTAAATACACTCTGTGCTTAACCTGGGAAAGACGATACAGACCGCAGCATGATACAGAACAACATAGTGTTTAACCTTTGAATTGCGCAGGAGACGTTGGCCTCACTGCCACGCAGTTTTGCTGCATCGTTGCTGAATATACCCTGGTGTCAGAGTACTGATCAGAACGGCACCGTGTCCAGCATGAATTTTGCACCTCCGGTAACTCAAGGGCGGCAGTAAAGTGGACCGGGCAGGAGCGGAGCAAATGGATTCTCAAACCTGCAAATGGCAGTGTCCCTCCCACCCTCCTGGGCAGCCGAAGTGCCGTCCTGCACCTCTCCCCCAGGAACACCAGGATGCTCAGAGACAACACAGCTATAGAGAGGCAGCATCTTTACAGGGTGGGGCTCCAGTAAATGTCAGGGGCCAAAACCGGTGTGAGCAAAGAGGTAAGAATAAGCACTCTCCCACTGGGGCTTAGGAGGAACCTGCGAGGTTACGAGGAGCAGTGCTGTACCTGAGAGGAAGCTGAGACAAAAGGGAGACCAGCCTCTCGCTACAGGACTCAGGTTGGCTAATGTTTGTTGGGGAGGGCTCGGGCGCGTGACGGGAAGTGACAAGACAGCACAGCTGCAATAGCGGTCAGTCTGAGAAGCCAAAAACTCCAGGGGTTGGAAGCAGCTGGCTCTCCCCTTCCCCTGGGGATTCTCTGTTCCAGTTCCTAGAGTACGAGCACCCCTTTCTTCAGCACCTGCACTTAAGTTCTTAAATTTGCAGATTTTTTTTTTTTTTTTTTAAAAATACCCCTGTACTTTAATCACGAAAAACCAGTCCCCGCCCCAATTCTACTAAAAACATGATTGTCCATAGCTGGAGGCTTATTGTACGACCTCACCCCATCACCATTAAGTTACTCAAATGTCCAATTAAACAGCAGGCAGCTCAACCTTTAGGTAACACAACTACAAAAATCGGACCGTGCTCTCTTCTCTCTCCCCCCTCCTCCTCCTCCTCAAGAGAGCTCCGTTACTTTTTTCTAAGCGCCAGCGCTACTCCGACTGCTACAGCTAATATAGCTACTGCAGCAGCCCCACCGTACAGCAATATAGATTTCCCTTCCGGCAGTAAGATAGGCTTCTCCTCTGCAGCGGAGGATTTCTCTTCTATTTCTTCCAAACGGCCCTCTTTCCCCACTTTTTTTTCCCCTGGAAGCAGTATTTTCTCAGGTTCTGGTGAAGCCTTTTCTTCTGATGGGGCTAACTTTGGGACAGGTTTACTTAATATGGGGATTTCAGGTTCAACAAGCTCTTCAGCCACTTTTCCCTTTTCCTCCTGTTTTGTATGCAGAAGTGCAGAGGGATGTGCTTTTTCAACAGCAGCAATTTCAGCTTGAGGTTTTACTTCCTGTAAAGAAGCAGGGGTTTCTGGAAACGCTGCCTGCGTGGTCTCTGCAGCGACGGCTGACACCACTGCTTCTTCAATCCCCTCCGGTATCTCTTCCTTCTCCACGTGAACAATATCTGAGTTGGAAGAGTTGTTCTCACTCCTTTCTTCAGCCCCTCCGTTGCTGTCCAGGCTTTTGACTTCTTCAGGATCCATGGCCACTTGCTGCCAGGACTCAGGTCCCAGGGAGACTGGCAGGCTCTCTGTGTGCCAGCTCTGACTCGCTGACAGGGAGACGGGCAGGCTCTCCGACTGCCACGATGTAGTCACTGTTGGGGACTCTGGGGGGCTCACCTGTCCCGAGTTGTCACTGGTCAGGATGTAGATGTCATTACTGTCCTCTGCGATGAGCCCAGGGTACTCTTCCTCTTCGGATTCCAAAGTAAAGACCGTCCCCTGCGAACGAAAAGGAGGACACAACACGTGAGCGATGGCTTCAGCATTACCTCCCCTGCACGGGAAGGAACAGGACACCTGGAAACTTAGTGGGGCTGGAAGAAAGATGAGAGGGCCTCTGCAGGAGCAGCAATTGTCTGACCTACATTTTAGAAGAGATTACAAAACCCAGCTGGTCCAGCTGACGTTTCCAGAGAATGGAACCACTTATAAGAGCTTTCCTGGGAGCTCCTCCTTTCCCTGACATTACTGCATCGCAAGTACCTCACCAAAACTTACCATGTGGGCACTATTAACCAGAGAACAAGATACCAAAGCCTGAAACCAAACTGAAACAAAAAAAAGAAAAAGAAAGAAAACACAAGTACATGAGCCCAGCTGAATACCACTCCCTTCTCCATTTTGTGCAAGTTCTTTGTATTGCTTGTCCATTTTCATCTAACAGTGTTTCTCTTACTTTAACTTTATCACATTTCCAGTGCTATCTGAAGCCTGTATTTCTACTTTGTACCAACAAGCTGGAATCTACAGTAATTCTAGTATTTTACTACAAACAAATTTAGCTATTCTTAAATGAGTTCACTTTCCAAGACTGTCATCATAACTTCGGCTAGACAACTTAAGTTAAAACAAAAAACTGAGCACAGACATCCAAAGATGCTGACAGGGTTTGCTTGTTTTATTTAGCTAGGAAAAATCTGTGGGCATACTAAAAATTTGACAGTGGGCTCCAGTTAGAGAAACTGCACCGATTCCCTCCTTACAGAAAGAACAGTATTGTCGATCCTAGTTATGCATGGACTGCTGAGTACGTAACACAGGAAAGATTTGCTTCAAGGGGAAAGAGGAAAAAAAATTCAAGTGCGGAAGAAAAACCTAAGATGGGTGTGATATCAAGAACGTAAAAACAAGAGATAGGGGCAGAGAGGAACCCCAGAGTTTGATATTCCATAGAGTAGAAGTCTGTGAAACCATTAGCAAAGATTCAATTACTTTCTTGCTCTTAACAAAAATTATTTGAACATTTTATCAAGTACTGCAGTGCTGGGAGCCCCTTCTGTGCAAATTCCTCGTTCCATTATCAAGCTTTCCTGTACAGTCCCATCATAACATGAAGAAAAAAATTTTAAAATCCATTCGTTCTCTTTCTCCCTGCTCCCTTCCACATGCAATAGTTCTCCTAAAGCACTCCAAGCAGTTGTCCCCCTCTTTTTTAAACCCTTCCCGACACCTGTGAATTTGGGGGTTGGTTCTGCTCCAATCTCCTACCGATGGTTCCCCATTCCAAGTCATCTCCTCGGATTTTCCACAACTTTTTATGGATCCACGCAGTGGTCTATGTCAGGAACTGATCCAAGTTAAAAGCAAACACATTCTTTATTTTGCTGAGTTGTTTTTAACCCTGACCAGTGTCCAGTCTGGCCCACTGAGATGCCCCAGCGTGCGAGCGCGACCGGGGGTGGAGCAGGGCCAGCAGCTGCACCTGCTCGCACTGATGCCAAAAGAGCAGAATTGATACCAGTGCCCTGCTTAGAGAGTAGAAGGAAAATGCATTTCAGCTTCGGTACCTCCCACTTATCACTTAGTTCCTAATATGCAAGGAGTTCAGGGCCTACAAGTCAATGGTTTCTACCTCTGAGTAGGCACACTCACAGAGCTCGTAGTGCCTGGGCCAGTAGCAATGCACTTTTCTCTCAGGGAAGCACAAGAGGCCCGGGCTCTCCAGAGACACGGGTGTACTCTCCACAGAGACACCAGAAACGCTGCAACTCCTCACTTCCCTAGAAGGGGGAAGGATCTCCACACACACACAAAAAACCCACCAAAACACCAAAACGCAAGTTGGCAGGCACAGGAGAGACAGCACAAACACTGCTGGTCATTGGCAGTAGCTGCAGTGAGAGCAAATGAAGCGGGAGTGGACCCCTGCGAAAGCACTAAACTGGCACTTGAGAGAGCTGTGCAACTTACGGCAGTAACGCTTTAATCTTTCATGGTGAAAATTATTACCGTACCAATAAACTTTGTGAAAAGGGGTCAGTGGAGCCTGATTTGAGCATGGGAGTGAGGTTTCTCTGTCCACTCCCCCAAAACACTTTGCTATTTTGCAAAACTCAATGGACCCATTCCTGGAGACTTTTGTACAACGGTGGAGGCTGTAGTACAGGACAGTACTGGGAACATACGGATTTCGTAATGTATTCTGGCAGCAGTGGGATGGAAATTTCATCTTCTCAGCCCATAGAATTTTGGAAGATATTTGTGCACGAGCAAAGGAATCTCCTAGAACACTGCAAAAGGAACTTTTCTTCATGAATGCCTTTAAATTGCTTGGGTATGGGAAATATCATCCAGCTCAGTAACATGTTCAGAAACTCTAAAGAGAGATGATGCACAGAGTTTGTCAGGGGAAGGGTTAAAAGTGATCAAGCCGTTCACTAGCCACTTCAGGATCACCACAAAGTCTTGATTCAGAATTAAATAAAAATTAATAAAGCATTTCATTTGTGAAAATGTTCAGACACCACACACACATGCCAACAAACCCAAAGCAAGGTCTGCTCTGCAAGCAGCGACTGACAATTCAAGACTCCAGTACCCACTTGAAAGTCATGTTTCACTAGAAGAACTAGATTTTTTTTGAAATGCAGCTCAGGCCATTAAAACAGAACGGAGCTCTACAACCTAGGAGGAAGCAACCAGCATTGCAAAGTAAGGGCGATGGAAAAGAAAAGCCAAGAAACTTAAGCAAAGGCAGAGGCTACCAGATCTAAAGAGACCAAATACTGAGCAGTGTGGGCCAGGGCTGCTCCGCAGCACGTGAGGACAGGACTCCACACGCAGCACCGACCTCCCCTGCTCCAGCAGAGGCTCGAGAGCAGCACAGCAGCGAGTCAGTCACTGTGGTTAGCTTCCACCTCAGCCCTGTGCTGAGGATGGAGAGGCAGCCCACTGCCCAGACACTCTGAGATCGTACATTTGCTCCTTTGATCATCAGGATTTTCTCTGGATGTTGATTAAGTAGGAAATATTCTCATTGTAATATAAGCTACTAACAGATACCTAGGATCATAGCAAATTTTTTATTTCCACAGGCAATACAAACTCAGAACAACGGCAATTAAACAACAAAATAACTAGGGGTAAAACCTGCAATCTCATGAACCTCTATACTACCCTCCACTCTGCTCAGCTCTACCCTTCCACAAATCACAATGAATTTATTTCCCATCCACAGCACATCACAACAAACCAGACTATGCCTGTGATCTGACGCTAGCAAAAAGAACAGGGACACACACAACTGATAACAGCTCTTCTCTTAATATACCACTGGAAGTGCACCCATGCTGCTGTGACTGCTTCAACATGAAGCATATAAAAAAACCCCACGCTATGCTTCTACGGACTTGTGAGCTCTGGCGATTGTAGCAAACTTCTTTTCAGTAATGAACTAAACAAAGCGCCAACTAGGGCCATATTCAGATGGCCTAAATTCCCCTGAAGTTGTATACTGTAGAGTGGCGAAAGCCAAGTGCCTTTGAGCAGTGACTCAGCGTGCTGGTTTTGGCTGGGATAGAGTTAATTTTCTTCATAGTAGCCAGTATGGGGCTGTGTTTTGGATTCGTGCTGGAAACAGCATTGATAATACAGGGATGTTTTAGTTACTGCTGAGCAGTGCTTACACAGAGCCAAGGCCTTTTCTGCTCCTCACCCCATCCCACCAGCGAGGAGGCTGGGGGTGCACAAGAAGCTGGGAGGGGACACAGCTGGGACAGCTGACCCCAACCGACCAAAGGGATATTCCACATCATATGACGTCATGCTCAGCATACAAAGCTGGGGGAAGAAGAAGGAGTGGGGGGACCTTCGGAGTGATGGCATTTGTCTTCCCAAGTAACCGTTACACGTGATGGAGCCCTGCTTTCTTGGAGATGTCTGAACACCAGCCTGCCGATGCGAAGTAGTGAATGAATTCCTTGTTTTGCTTTGCTTGTGCGCGTGGCTTTTGCTTTACCTATAAAACTGTCTTTTTCTCAACCCACAAGTTTTCTCACTTTTACTCTTCTGATTCTCTCCTCCATCCCACCACAGGGGAGTGAGCGAGCGGCTGCGTGCTCAGTTGCCGGCTGGGGTTAAACCACGACAGTCCTTTTTGTCGCCCAACATGGGGCTCAAAGGGTTTGAGATAACGACAGATTTGATTGGAATATGCTAGATCGAATTTATAGTATTACTGCTGTTTAGCTATTAATTTGCAGGCTTCTGTGCTTGCCATGG